>NW_016914007.1:4379-19785 GCF_001483705.2 Eufriesea mexicana | reverse complement strand
GAATGCGTTTTGAATTATTTACAAAAAAGTGAGGTTATACTTGGGTGAATCGTTGACACGCATCTACCTCGAGTTTAGGTCAATTTAGAACCCCCGACACTAAACCTACCACGTTGATATCGCCACGTATGCGCGTAGTCAGTTTTCGAATATTCCATTGCATTTTGCAAGATCCCAAATCAAATTTCCTCAGAGACTTGGCAAATTTCGCAAGCTAGGATCGCAGACCAGTGATAGTCTTCTATTCCATCAGAAAGAGTGATAAGCTTCCGGTCCTCGTGCGATCAATCGGTCCATACCCCCTAGTCTGCCTACTCTCGCGTATATTATACTTTCATTAAAAATTTCGCCACACGCGACGTTCCTCGTCCTCCTCGACTCGACATTTACAAATTCCGCGGCGTCCTACCCTCGACGCTGTTCGCAGCTCACGCAAACGAGCGTGCGCGTCTCTCCGCGATGCATAATGTATCATCGACGGATCACCGTGGACGTACAGCGATCGCCGGCGAAGAAAGCCATCGCCACGTGGACTCGCCAATGAGTGAATCTGTGGGCAAAAAGCTCTCGGAGCTCGCCAGCGGCGCGTCGAGGAATAAGAGGACGAACCGGAGGACGCGATGGAATCGGGCGAACGAGCCGACGACGTCGAACGACCGCGAAACCGAAATCCCGCGGCGAGGAGCTTCTTTTGTGAGCCGGCAGAGTGGTGCGCTCGCAGTGGGCCCGGCGACCACCTTCTAGGAGGCGAGCGTCGATTTTTATGCGCCACTTTAGGACGCCATTAAAGGGCCAAAGTAATACGAAATAACCGCACGCCGATGGCAGCGGTGGCGGCGCCGTCGCCGCCGTTTATTTCGCCTCGTAAACATCGATACGCACCGTGCAGCCTCTTCTTCTCGATCCCTGCCCGCCGATTCGGGGTATCCCGTGCGAGCCGGCCTTTAGGCCAACCTACTCCGTCGGGGTAAAGACCGGGTATCGTAAACGCGCGAAATAACCATCGGAGAGCTCTGGTTCCTTCCGAGGCGGGTCCAGGAGGGAAAAAGGATCAGCGGCGAGTGGAGAGGATGAGCGTGACGAGGGTTGGGTGGGAGGCGACCAGGACTGGAAGCTCCGAGGGGAAACAATAATTTAGGAACAGCCGTCCGGGCGAGAGGCCGAACACCGAGGAACAATGGGCTCCTTCCACCTCGAAGGTGAAACTCGTCGTACGGCACCGTACACCGAGACACTGATTCTCTAATAAAAGTCACCATGTAAACACGAGTTTGCCATCCTCTGTCCCTGCTCGCCGAGCGTTACGAGCGCTCCTCACACTGGGCCACGGGGGTTGGACAAAGAGTATCTCGGCTCTGTTTGCCGCTTTATCCCGCTCTCTGTTGCGCGTGAATTAATGCGTACGCCGGTGGCGCTGCTGAGTTAAACGCCGCGATGGCGGCTCGCATCTACGGTCCGTGGTTATTCTTAGTCGAGAGTTATGGGTTATAGGTCGCGGGTTACGGGTTTTTCTTTTTTGGCTAGGTGTGTGGCTGAAGTGGAAAGTTCGGACACGATACCGGCGCAGTTTTTACGACGCGTTCTGGTACAAGGTTGGAGGTTCTGGCACGATGGGGGCGAATTTATTTTAATCGAAACTGGTAAGAATTCGTAGAGCACTTTTGCGAGATTTATTGTCACGGGATGTTACAAGGTTCGATAGGCTGCTCTCCGGAGGAGAGAAATATCGCCGAACTTAATGTAAACTTTGATTATAATTTGGAACTCGATTTGACGTTAAATAAATTATATCCAACGGCGTTTAAGGTAGCTTATATTCATGTAAATTGCGATTCCGACCTGTAATCGAAACGTATATTAAAGATTTATTACGTACAGCGTGCTAAAACGAGGCATCGAGGCGAGAGATTCAATAAAACCAACCGAGCAGACCAGAAAATGAACACGTTAACGCTACACCAGGTATACGATGTGTGTTCCGCGATGTTAATTATCGGGCTGTTAACCGAAAAAAGCTCGTTAGAATTTCCAACGTCGCGTCGCGTCGTATTAAAACAAAACGCGAGATTAAAAGAATCGTTCGGCTCCTGGGGTTTCTTTGCCGTTGACAAAAACGGGTTTGCTTAAGCGAAAAGCAATTAATCATCGATACGAGTTCCCGGTTCGCGTGTAATCCCCCGTTCGCCGCGAGCACGCTCGAATCCGCTCGCAAAAAGTCGACGCTTTCGCCACGGAAAAACGACCGATATAAAACGGGAACAGAATGCACGCGCTCCCCGCTCTGACACATATTTATGCAGCCCGCAGCTCCATTACGGCGACGCGCTTCTGAATATCGCTTTTCGAACAAACACGCCACGCCATGGGAACAAACGTAACACCTCCGGACGCACCGATCTCCTCTGCTCCGCGCCCTCTTCGTCCTCGGATCGCGCGGCCGATCTCGCGCGATTCCTCGAATAACTTTCGGTACCCCGGCCGTTCGCCAAAGCAAACACGTCGATTGTTCGTTCCGCGATAAGGGAAATCGAGCGATCCCGTAAGAACCGGTTCGCGATATCCCGCGGTCCTTTTCTCCTCTTCCATTCCACCCGACTACGTCACATCTCGCTGCAATAACCACGATTCCACCTTTTTTCCACGCGCGCGGCCTTCGATCGCAGCGGTGGATCCCCGTGCAGGCTGCTACCCTTTTGCTCGTCCATTCGTCGGGCGTGCCGCGAAAACCAGATCTCGCACGTAACACGGAAAATTATGGCGAGCACGGCCCGAAAGAAGAACGAACCGCTTCGTCATCCCGATCGAGGCTGGAGTTACGGCCACGGCGGCCTTGCACGAGCCTCGATCCTCGCTGGATCTCGCAGGGGAAAGAAGGCCGAAGCCGGCCGGCAGGATAGAGTACCGAGCTCTCCGGGGATGTGTAAGTGGCGCGTATACGTTATAAACCGTGGCATAACCATCCCAGGGCGTAACATTAATAGCTTTATGGTTTATTGCTTTCGAGTCTGCGGTTAAGCTGCTCTCCGCTCCCTGCGGGGCAGCTACGCACGGCCACATCTGACGCATTCGAGTCTCCGTCAGAGACCCAAGCCTTTATCCTCCATTTCGTCGCGTTCGATAGATTTATGGCTGGGAGACTCGCAGAAGCGTGTATAGAGATAGGGTTAGGTTCGGGTCTTGGGTAATTCGCCTGGTAGGTCATACGGTAGAACCCCGATTACTCGTGCACTCTGTCATCCGAGGCTTACAGTATCGGGACGCTCGGTGTAGATGAAAACAGCCTGATTCGAATTGAGAAATACGCGAGAAATTTTTAGGGAAAATTTGTAGCAATCCTTTGGTCTAGCATAACAGAGTCATTTTTATTTTTTGACACGTGTTATAACGTAATGCATCTTTTAAGCTCATTGGAGGGTTAGTTAATGTTTTTGTGTTCCATTGTATCTGTTTCTTTTGGAGCATTTGAAATTTTGAGAAATGACGTTGAGAGAGGAGTGCTTTTGATTATTGAAGAAGGGACTTATGAAATTTTGATTAATTATTCAATTATTTAAATTTACGTACGGTATAAAATGAAAGGTACGCGTAAAAATTCGAAAATTCCCTTATCTCCAATTAACCCGAATGATCGAGGCTCCACTGTAACGGGTATCGATAATGGCAGCAATAAAACAAATTAGTATCGACTGATTTTAATTATCGTTTAATCACGCATTTAAATTGTATGAATTTCTTTCGCTATTCCGTGATTGGTCTTGTTTTTTGTTTCGGTATAACTGAGAAAGAAACAGATATGTTTATTGCCCGTTATCTAGATAGAGAATTTTAATGCCACTTTTTTGGTCCCCTTTTAGTAATCCTAGATTTACATTTCTTCCCTCAGTGTCGTATATCTGAATTCGAGTTGCCGCGAAAACCGCGATCGTGACTGAAAGCGCACAATGTTAATACCAGTCACCGTGTAAAACCCCATAAAGTACCAGCGTAGCGAAATTAATTGCGTTCCACTCTGTTCTATTTAAATTTTTCATTCGGCCGTGATAAATCCCGGGAATAAGTAGAGAAATATACGATATTCGATTTGACAAAGTAATTTCGAGCCGTGTCGTTTCGAAATTCGATTGTATCCAATTACAATCGATCACGATTCGACGCCATTGCCGATTTTTCATCGTCACGGTCCCACGAGTCTGAATCTGGTTTGCAGTAAATCTGATACCCGAGAGACAACCTTTCCTGTTTTGCACCTCGCATTATCACAATTTCGACACACTCCGATTAATCGTATCGCGCATTTTAATTGCCAGTTCCTCCTTCTATCCCCGCCACCTTTCCCCCCTCGTTTGCCACCATTTTCAGCGTCCCAGCCGCACCTAGGCTACGCGAAATGGCCGACCGTGCGGTCCGAGCGAATAATTTCGCGCTTAGCCTCAACGTTCGATTATTCTATTTTTACCGGGATTCACGCGGAGCGGAAAAGATCCGACAGGTGTTTCGCGTCGTGATCTCATGCTGTCATTACGTAAATTGCACGGATTGCGAGGCAGCGGTGTTTCGAGTCGATACACTCGAAAAATCCCCGCTTCGGAATCTCACCGTGAACGCGATAGATAGGAATCGAAGGGAATGCTAAGTCAAGAGGCAAATTATCCCTAATGATACGGTTCGAGTGCCGGGGAGAGAAGTGCTCGACGCACCGTGCTCGGTAATCGATTACGTAAACGATTTTTCCCACTGTTACGTAAACGTTTAACGCGGGTCGTGTTTGTATCAGCGTCCAAGCGAGATCGAGTTTTATCCGCGATCGGGGATCTATCTCGTATTCCGCTTTATCAGCAGCGAGCTTCCTCGTCGTGATTGAACAAGCTAATTCGAAAGAGCGCTCATGGCCTCGTGAAAATGAATTTATTCGCTACGTAGGTCCCCTATTTGGGCTTAATAAAATTGCCATGGAGGAATTAAAATTTGTAATAGATGCTAATTGATAGGTGTAAAATCGCGTCATCCTACCGGTTTTTCAGTTTGTGCGAAGCTTGCGCGTTACGTTTTACTGTTTTAGATCACGTTCGCGATACGTGTGCAAATGCGTACTTCCTCGCGAGAAAAAGAACGTCGTCTTACCTCTCGAAGCTTCCTTGCATCTTTCTCGTATTCAGATTTCCGAAAATCGAGAGTTGTACCAGGCGCGTATGACAAACCTCGCGTAGATCACTGGCGGGAATGTTAGGCGTAATTTGAACTCCGAACGCGTCTCGATCCTCGTATTAGTTTATCGTGGTACCGAGCAAACGTTGTTAAACGCATTTCAATTTGCCAGCCGTAATTTAGTACTAACCCCGCTTCCGTATTAATTACATAGCTCGCGGCAGTTTGCACTCGCGATATTTATTTATCGCGTACGGTAAACTCGGCCCGATAATATCGATCGAGAAGCCATTAATAACGATAGCATACAGCTATTCGCAAACAAACATAACCAGTTCCCAAAGCGTGGTCTTGAAAACAAAGCATCGAGAATGAAATCCGACAGACCTAACCGTCTTAACACACAATACCTTCAACGGTAACATACTTCCGTACGCTTATTTCACGCTTACCGGCTTCTCCGATCTTCCATATTTGCTATCTCAACCGATTCATCTAAATCCCCCTAAAAAGAGGAAAAATAGCAATAAAAGAGCAATTTCGATTAACTATACACGAAAGGTACCGAGTTTCAACGATCAACGCGAAAATTCGACCCATTTCGATTCGCAAAGATCGCTTACTGTGGCTCGAAGCGAGCCGGCGAAAAGCGCGGGAAATTTGAATCGTCCGGAAGGCACGTCCGCCAGAGTGGTTCGGTGAGTGATTTTCTTGCTCGTAGTCGACGGTGCAGGCTAATGCAGGCAGGGCAGAGGCGAGAAAGTAACGACGAATCGAAATGAAGTACGCAGGGCAACAGCGTGGACGAGGAGCGAACGACGGCATGTGGAATGCGCTTTGTTCGGGCCTCTCTCTCTGGTCCGCGCCATGATCGTTCTCCGCGTCTCGTTCCATCCTTCCTCTCCCTTACCTCGGGCGGTAAGGTTGTTTCTCGATCTTTCTCGTTCTCATCTCACCTCGGCAACCTCAGCAGCCGCCAGGCCGAACCTCGCGCGTTTGTCGAGGGCACGCGAACTCGCGTTTGCCCTCACAGAGGGTATTAACTCCCGGCCGCCGCTCGTACACATCATTTCTGCCGTTCCTGTCTCTCGTTCCCCGCGGTTCCACTCCTCGTCCTGCCAGCTTTCGTTGCCGTGCACCGTCTTCGAGATCCTTGCGCGGCTACCTTTACCCCTTCCTAATTTTTCACGTGTCTTTGATAAGTAACGAGCTCTCTCGTATTTATTTATCGTTTTGTTCCACTTCGGGGAATTTATCACGAGGTCGCGATTTGCTTCTGAGGCTCGTGAGGAAATAGGCTAAGTTCTTCCGAATTGTTATTCGTAGCTTCGAATACTGTGTTTATTTATTAATTACTTTACTTTAATTGTTGCTAATTGCCTCACTGTGTACTGTATTCGAGATCCTTGCACAGCTAGCTTTACCCCCTTCGATTTACGCCTTTCTAACTTTCCATGTGCCTCCGGTAAGTGTTATATCGTATTTATTCATCGTTTTGTTTCATTTTTGGAAATTTATAGGTTATGATTTATTGCCTCTGAGATTCGCGGGAAGTAGCCTAATGCTTCTCAATATATTATTTGTAACTGTGAGTAGAGTATAGTGTGGTGTACCATGGTGCACCGTGCATGGAAAGAATTGTACCATTCATTGTTTGTTTCCCAAATGACACGTTGGCTAAAAATATGGAACGGTTGGAGATTTGATGCAGCGATTTAGGAATAAAAATAACTTGAACTTCGAGTTCGAGGGAGGATGATGACTGAATTACGTGATCGCCGTTTCTCGCATTTCCATGGCGTTGAAAGACAAAGAGGAGATAAAGCAAACTAGTCCGCGGTCAACATGTTGAAACGGTGACCCGTGTTAACAATAGAGGTAGATGCATATCTAACTCGGTTCCATGGTCGAAGGTCATGCATGAACATACCGCTTGAAACACTATGGTCAAGGCCGTCGCGTCCGACCTTCGCCAAATCGTCGAAAAAGCAAGTGATTTCAGCGATAATTCTCGCGATTTTTACGATCCAGGTAACATAAATAACAGAAAAATAAATTTATGTGATATCCTGTTCGTTCTGTCGGTGCGGAGGCCTCGTTTCGTTAAATACGATCGCACGCCATTGTGTTTTCGCAATTCGGCGCGATGTAACATAAATCAAGTTTATTCGCGTTTCGGGAGTGGGCATTGCAAAGTAATATTTAGTTACTCGATAATTAATTAATTTATTGTAAGAAATTAAATAATTCCTTTAGGGGAAGCATCGTGGTAACGATGGATCAGGGATGGAAACATCGATAACGCGGCGAAGCGTTACACATGGCAATTACGAGAAGGAAAATAAATCTTCGATCACCTTCAGAATTTCGATACATTATGTATGCTTCTTAAACGACTAATCCATCAGCTAAACTATTCCAGTCGCCCGTAGCTATTCATTAGCAGCGTAATACTGGCATTAATGAACTCGATAATAAGTCTCCCTTCACCGCGGAGTATTTCACAGTACTTGCAAAAAAATTTGTTAGATCATGTCACTCGTCATTCTCGATAAAATATGTCACACATACATAAATCTTTCTTCGAATATTCCGCGTAGGTACCGAATCGAAGAATTCGAGTTCGCGAAGCATCTAGGTTAACCTAAACACAGGTTTCTAACCTCGAATGTTTAACCTAACTCGTCGATCTCGATAAAGATGTCGCACGTACATAAATCTTCCTTCGAACACTCCGTACAAGTTTCGAAACGAAGAATTCGACTTTGCGAAGTATCTAGGTTAATCTAAACACAGGTTTCCAACCTCAAATGTCTAACCTAGCTCGTCACTCTCGATGAAGAGTGCCATATATACATAAACCTTTCTTCGGACAGTCCTTACAAGTATCGAAACGAAGAATTCGAGAACGGAAAGTATCTAGATTATTCTAAATACAGGTTTCTAACCTCAAATATTTAACCTAACTCGTCATTCTCGATAAAGAGTGTCATATTATACGTAAATCTTTCTTCGAATACCGCGTATAAGTATCGAAACGAAGAATTCGAGTTCGCGTAGAAGTATCTAGATCAACTTAAGCCCAAGTTTCTAACCTCAAATGTTGCTCGAACATAACCTGTCCGTCTGCGGTTATCATTACTCAAGGCTAACGCTAATGGAACACGATTAGGTTAAGCATCCATCGAGCATCGGCCAGTGAAAGTGACTTTCACCCCTGCAAGGATTCTGGAATCCTGAGTTATCGATGCCCCCGGGTCGTAAATCATTTCGTTGGCGGTCTGAATCGGGGATTCGTAATGGCCGACGTATAACTCGCGCCTCGGATAACAATCTCTTTTCTCCCTTTCGTGCGGTTTCGCCAGCTGCGACGCGAGGGGAGATTTTAATATACGAGCGGGCCGAGATCGGTGTAAACCGACCGACTCGTACCTATGGAATCCCTGAGCCTCAGATAAACACGCAGATACGAAAACTCGACACGTTTGCTCGGCAGTTCCTCTTGAAAAACGCGACCCCTCGCGTAGGGATTTTCGTCGGGATATTTTAATTGCCACGACGGACCTTACCCGCGAGTCCTCGGGTTTATTAATATCGGCGTGTCACTATGCTCGCGTTGCCTAGAATTATGTCCGATCGCAATTTATCCTCGCCAGTTTTTCTCGAATTATGCTTAACTATCTCTGCTATACTTGAGAGCGTTATGCCGGCATCTGGATAACGACGGTATCAAATTTAATATTTTCCTCGTTATCTCTCGCTCATGCACAAGTACACTCACTGCACTTATTTATGCGCGGTTTAAGTGGAAGGTGAGATAATTAAGCCTCGCTTAATGCATTAACACTGATATATCGAGGTTTAATGCGTGTCTGGTTATTATATACGAGGATGATAATAATTAAAGTGTTAGGATGAAAATTGATATGCATCGTTACGTTTCTATCTTGACAGAAATCGGTATTAATTTCCCCGAAAGCAGGTGCATGTGTTCAATTTCGCTGTCGAGATACAAGATCTTTAATTATAAATTGAGAAAATTCTGCCTGAAAGTGGTATTTTATGGGACATAATGCGTCACTAATGAAAACGGGTAATAAGCATGAAGTACACTATCTAAGAAAATGAAGGCCAACATTTTAAATATGCTTACATCTTTGTTAAAAAATGTAGTTAGAATTAATCCAACATTACGTCGAACACGAGTAAAAAAATACAATATTTGCATAATATAACATTCTCACATCTTTATCAAAAGATGTCATAATACTTATCACTGCAGCTATTAATTTTTAACGAGTAGTTAAACATAGTGGGTATAGATAATAATAATTTCAGCCCCACCACGAAGATAATTAAATGTATTAATTACAGTTCTATCTTAATATGAGCCGATATTAATTATTTTAAAAGCAAGTATTTGTTTATGGTAACTGCGAATAGGAAAATTTCGAGACCAGTCTTTTTAACTAAATTGGTATTTAAATCTATCATATTTCAAATGACTATTTTGAATCTTTTCATCACTTGTTACTCCATTGTCAGTAATCATCAGTACTAATTTCCTAAATTCATCATATTCATTTTATTCCAATCACTGTCGGAAAATCTGAACGCTATTATATATGAGCATCGCGAAACAAACAGTGCGCCATTTTCGTTCTTTTTTTTCTCACGATATTTTCCGATAATTCATAATATCCCAAGAATAATGTAAATTTTATTGGGACAGTGAACATATGCACATCTCAAGCGGCAACAAAGAAGCACACCGCCAAATAACCTCTCGAACTTCATCCCTCGGGCTGCCAACGAAACAACCGCGTGTTCGAGGAATTCAAGGTGCACTCCATCCCGTTACATCGCCTTTTCTTCTGCGATCACGGAGTATCCGGTTGGTTGCCGATCGAGGCGAACGTTTGACATTTAACACGCGGCGGATCGAGCCGAGGCGCCTACAAAGGGAATCGCTCTGCGGTGGATCCAGAACACGAGGCCTCGCGATCGATCGATCCCGCGTGAATCGCGTATCGGGCGTCGACCACCCTTGAAGAGACGTAGATCTTCCTCCACTTCTCTCTCTCTCCTTTCTGATCGATCGATCCCGCGTGAATCGCG
The DNA here is from genome assembly GCF_001483705.2 of Eufriesea mexicana. NCBI lineage: Eukaryota > Metazoa > Arthropoda > Insecta > Hymenoptera > Apidae > Eufriesea > Eufriesea mexicana. The sequence continues at coordinate 9,522 of NW_016914007.1, read as the reverse complement.
TATCGGGCGTCGACCACCCTTGAAGAGACGTAGATCTTTCTCCACTTCTTCTCTCTCTCTCCTTTTTCCCTGCCATCCCTCGAAAGCAAAGGACACCGAGGCTCGCGCGTCAGGCGTCCCGACGTGCGTTCACGTTGGCAACGAATGCTAATTTCACGGATCGTGGGAACCATCGGATCTCTTCTGCTCTTCTTCCGCGTGTCGATCCGAGTTCGTTCAAGGTTGTCGCGGCGTTTTTCCGCGACCACTCTTGCCATAACGATCGATGATCTCGAGGATCGAGCATATGAGCACACGTGGGCGTGCTCTGGGGTCTGGTCTTCCCTCTAGATCGCAGCAATAAGCGAGTCTGACCTCGGACCGGTACAGTTTAACGTCTTCTCCTATTTCGAATCGGTAGTCCCAATCTCTACATCTCGCCTGATGCAGCGGGACCCTAGGGATTTTCGTGCGCTTATGGCGGTGATGTAGTTTACGGGATTTGGTCTTTCAGGTCTGCGGAGTTCCATCGCCGTGGGAAAGAGAATTGTAATACCGGTTCAGTTTAACTGCAGGTTTAACCGTAAATTGTCCTCTGTATTCTAACTTAATTGCATAATTTCGATCTTCCGAGCTCAATTCCATTCTCCATTTTTCTAACATTTTCTAGCGAATTTTGATACGTATAATACGCGTAAATTCTTTAAATTTAGATTTGGAAGCAAAGGATTATTCGTTTCCATGGACAATGTTTATTCTACAATTTGCTAACATTTTCTCCTGACAAAATGAGTTCCTGTGAGTTCCTAAATTTGGAAATAAGAGAATATACGTGTTTCCTTATATAATTTTATTGCAGAGGCTGGGTAATCGTCTTCGTAATCGATCGCAATTTTCCAACGTTTTGCAACGTTTCATTCAGACATATTCTGTGGATCGTTTAATTCCGGAATGGGAGAATCGTGAGTGTGGAATCGTGATTCATATACTCGCGTGCACGAAGTAGATTAGTTTGAAAGTGGGTAGGGAAGGCGGGGCAGCGTTTAAAGATTCACAGATCCATCAGGATTGGTTCATTTGTCAAGGAGCTATCTTACGTAATCTCAGCGAAGCTTTCTCCATGGAATCAAACTAAACGGGAAACGTGCCTTCGTGCATTCATACTAAACACCCACGCTTGACACATTTGTTTCTCGGACCGGTCCGATGATAATTGCAACGTTACGAGAAGCCTATGATTTACCAGTTCAATCACTCGTATTCAAGCCGTATTTTCGACACATGATAGATCGTGCGCGATCTAGATGCGCTTAGAGCTGTTGTCGATGATAGATGATGCTCGTTAAAAAGAAATTATGCGCCTGTTCCATTAGTTTCTTATTCCCTTTGAGACTGTGTCGGATTCGATCTTTCACGTTCGGAACCATTATGCATTGCGCAACATTTTCTATAAAATATCGATAAGATTGTCTCTGAAGCTCCTTTAAGAGTACAAAGAGGAAGGTAGTTACACGTGTAATATAATTTCTTGTACTTTAAATTAACCTCAATATCAACGACTATGATCTCTGCTGCTAGAATCATTTCAATCGTGTGATGCTGTTGGCAAATATATTAAAAAACAGTTATTTATTGATAAATTTTAATCTTGATATAGGGTGTCCCAAAATTCACGCAAGATTTGAATTATGCGCCATTTGTACGGTAAAGTGTTGCTAACGAAAAAAAAAAAAGACAGCGTGACAGTTGATAGTTCAGGGTTATTAAAAATAGGGCGCTATACGAGAGAATAACGCGTCTTCATTGGTGAGCAATATTTATACTTTTTAATTAAAACCAATGTGTTTTTTTTTTTATCAAAATTACTTCTTGAATTTTGAGACACATAATAGATCTATCAGACAGCTCTTAGTATTTTTAGTAAGGTCCTAGTAAGTTTATTTGTATTTGATATAATTTTTAATATGCATCAGATGATTCTTGCCGAGTTTATTTTCCTGAACACGAATCCGTAATCGAAATTGCCCTGTTACCTTCAGTTTTCGAAAAATGTGAGTTTTCCTAAAAAGTCAGGATTTTTGGCTACAGTTAAATATTATGTAAAAAAAAAAGTTAGAAAGTTTATTATTGTCTTATGAGTTAGGTGAAAGTATTTCGAATTTATCAATGTTCATAATTATGATTATTTGTGCTTCCAGAAAATTATAGTTGGTCATCAAAGTTTAAAAATAAGCTTAATATTGTTAATAACAAATTTTTCACAACGTACATTTATAATAAAAGCGAAAAGATTAATAACTACATGAACTTAAAACGTATTTCTGTTAAAATGTGCGAATTATTTGAATAAAAGTTTATAAATAATAGCACCGATTGTTAATAACAAATTAATATCGTTAATAATAAATTGTGCACAATGTAAATTTACAGTAACAATAAAAAAATTAATAAATTTTTGGCTATTAGAGCGGAAAAGTAATAATTAACGGAATCGGTGAATTTCGGAAATTTCCGTCGAACTTCGGCCGACCGGCGGCTATATAAGGGGCGCTGAGAGGATGGTTCAGCCATTTGTCGGTTCGACTTCGGGAGTAGAACGTCTAAATTTCGTTCTTCGTGGAGGGGTGGGGACCGAAATGAGGTGGGGGCTGAGCTGGCCACCTCATCCTCATCCCACCCCACTTACTAATCATTTTTTTTTCAGGTTTTAATTATTTTTTCTTTTTTTCAGGTTTTAATTACTTTTTCTGTTTTCAGATGTTATTTTTTCGATTCTATTTATCTTTATTCGAAAATTCGAATAGTTGGTATACTATTCGAATGTCTCATCGTTGGGTTGTTTATGTCTCATCGTTGGGTTGATTATAATTTAATAATCTGTTTTTTCAGGTTTTAATTATATTTTTTTCTTTCAGATTTTATTTAACAATTCGAATATTTTATATAATATTCGAATGTCTCGTCGTTGGCTCGTTTATGTCTCAACGTTGGTTTGTTTATATCTCATCGTTGGGTCTTTCATGTCTCACCGTTGGTTTGTTTATGTCTCATCGTTGGATTCTTAATAATTAATTTTTTTTCAGGACTAATTTATAATTTTTTCAGGTTTTAATATTTTTTTCTATTCAGATTTTATTTTTAATTGACGATTCGAATATTTCGTATAATATTCGAATGTTTCGTCATTCTTATGTTCTTATGTCTCATCGTTTTGTTGTTCATGTCTCATTGTTTGGTTCTTAATGTCTCATCGTTGGGTTGTTCGCTACATTTATTTGATATTTATGGTTTATATTCATTTTATTTGTCGATATTTGTTCATAATTGTTTTATTGCGTTGTACTAATCTTTTACCAATCTGCTTCTTTTCAGCTTTTCAGGTTCTTCAAGACGAGGCGGGATGCGTGCGATTAGACATAAGTAGTTGTAAGCGATTATAAGATAGATCTCTAGACTAAGTATTATGTGCGCGCTATCCGTTCAAAGGTAAGTCACCCAACTTGGAGCGAATATATACATTCCCTTATTCCTCTCGTTACCAAATAGAATATAATTGCTCTCGCGATAATCGCGGTCGTTCTTAAGTACCGACTAGCCTACGCGACGTACTTCCCGTGTACTCGACAACTCCACGCCTCGTAAGTCATTCTCACGGCTCGTCTCCGGCACTCAATTCTGCCACTGTCAATCTCGTCATGCATCGGGATCTCTGGTGACCCTCGGGTTGGTGAGGCATCTGGAGCAACACGAGGGTCCGTCGACCTTAGTCGTCCTGGGTGCCAATCCGTGCACACGACCGGGGGATGGGCACTGCAGTCGGAATCATTGCAAGAGCGTGCCTGCCTGCCCCTCTAGCACTTGGTGGCTATGTGGTTATGTTTGCATAGAGCCGGGGTATGGAGCATGCGCGTGATTCCGACTGTTAGGCCTCGCATAGGACCCTCGGATTGACTCTGGGTGTTTCACTGGTTCGTTGGCTGCCTTAGGTCATCGAGTAAGCCATGGCGAGGTCGGCGGTGGCAGGGTGGGCAAGGCCCGATCGGGAGGGTGCTGAGGTCGGAGTTGTCTTGTACACGGGAGTGCGTCGCGTAGGCTAGTCGGTCTTTTGAATTATCGCGTCTCTTTTGTAAGACACGATGTTTAATAAAGTGTCAGTAGTTTGACATTAACTTCTTTCGCTCCAAGTTAGATTAGGCTACCTTTGATACGGATAGAGCCAGCAGGCTGCGCCACTAGGGCGCATGTCGGGTCTCGATGCGTAGCCACCTCCTCGTGGTGAGATCTGGTAATTGGCATCCTTTTCCAAAGATTTTTCTTTGCAAAACGATACTAAGCTAAGAGCTACGCATAAGGTTTAAAATATTTGTTATCTCTTGTAAAATTTCAATATTTCTCTTCAACGTTTGAACATTTCTGAGGCTCCGAAAGTTATTTCCATAGAATTCTTGGAAGTGACGTCAGTTCTTGGAATCGGCAGTCGATAGACCTTCTTTCATGTTATGTATTCCTAACACAAAGCCGCAAAATCGGCCGAGAATTTCTCGCCGAGCCTGCCAATGTTGTGTCCACGGAATTCTTGGAAATGACGTCAGTTCTTGGAACTGTCTCGACGAACGACTTTCTTTGTTGTTATATATTCCTAATACAAATTCGTAGAGTCGGCCGAAAATTTCTCGCCGAAGCTGAGAAAATTTTATCCACTGAATGCATGAAAATGACGTTATTGAAATACATGAAAATGTATAAATAGTAAAAAATAAATAGTTATTATTAATAACAAATTAATATCATGAATAACAAATTGTTTATAGCGTAAGTTTATAACAGAAGTAAAAAATTAATAAAATATCGGTCATTACTTGAACCTATAACGTACTAATGTGGCAACAATTTGCAAACGGATTATAAATTATTATACTTATTGCTAATAACAAATTGTTCACAAATTTTAAATTCATAATACAAGTGAAATAATTACTAAATTATTGGTTATTACTAGTTCATATAACATATTTGTGTTGAAATTTCTATAATTTGCAATATATAATTTGCAATATATAATTTGCAAAAAGTTGATAAATTGCTATACTTATTGCTAATAATAAATTGTTCACAACGTAAATTTATAATACAAGTGAAACAATTACTAAATTATTGGCTATTA
>NW_016914007.1:0-3346 GCF_001483705.2 Eufriesea mexicana | reverse complement strand
GCTTCCTCGTTGGTATGTTTATATCTCACCGTTGGAATCTTTCTGTCTCGTAGTTATGTTACTCAGGTCTCGTCGTTGGCTTGCTCCTTCCATTTGGTCATTAACCTTGATGGTTTCCTCGTACTAATCCCTTTCCTTTGAGCTACATATTAACAATAATATATTCTGTTTTAGCTTTTAGGTTTCTCAAGATCCTGTTTGCGACACATCAATGATCGATGCGTGAGTTTACTTTGAAGTAATCATAAGATAGATCCATAGACTAAGTATCATGTGCGCGCTATCTGTACAAAGGTAAGCTACCTAACTTGGAGCAAATATATATATTTTCCCTTATCCTTCCCGTTTACCAAACAGAACATAATTGTTCTCGCGATAGTCGCGATCGTTCGTAAGTACCGACTAGCCTACGCGACGTGCTCTCGTGTACTCGATAAGTACATGCTTCTTAAGTCATCCTCACGACTCGTCTCCGACACTCATTTTCAGTCACTGTCAATCTCGTCATGCATCGGGTTCCAGGGTGACCCCCTCGGATCAGTGCGTCTTCTGACCTCGACGGGGCGGTCCGCTGCCTAAGTCGTACGCGACTGGGGCTCGGGCACATGCTGGCTGACGGACTAGTACCATCTACGGTTAGACCACAGGGATGATTAAGTTCTACCCCGTGTGGCTGGGATGCGAAGTGTCTGTCTTGGCCGGCAACCGCCCAGCAGGGCCCTCGCGTTGACACTAGAAGTTTCATTGGTTCAGGGACTATCCTTGGTCCACGTGTAAGTCTTGACGAGTGCGACAGTGACTGGAATTGAGCTAGGCCCGATCGGGAGGGTGCCAAGGCATGAAGTTATCTCTGTATACGGGAGTACATCGCCTAGGCTAGTCGGTCTTTCGAATAATCGCGAACACGTTCGGGCGCGTCGCGATTTTCTATTAGCTCGCGTGTTTGTTATTTCATTCCCTATTTTTACGCGAACTTGAAAATATCTTAGCGTTGCGACAGTAGAGTTTCAGTATACCGAATCGAAATCCCCTTTGTAAGGCACGAAATATAATAAAGTGTCAGTAGATTCGCTTTAACTTCTTTCGCTCTAAGTTAATTTAGATATCTTTGACACAGATAGCGCCAGTAGGATGCGCCACTAGGGCGCATGTCGGGTCTCGATGCGTAGCCACCTCCTCGTGGTGAGACCTGGTAATTGGTAGAATTTTCAAAGATTACTCTTTGAAATTCACACCAAGCTAAGAGCTACGCACAAAAGTTGAAACACTATATAATAGTTATAAGTGATAGTTATAAATTAGCTATAAGCTAGCTTTACATTAGCTATAAGTTAGACATAAATTAGTTATAAAATACATATAAGTCAGTAATAAGTTAATTATAAGCTTAAGATATTTCCTATCTTTTGAAAATTTTTAATGTTCCCATTGGACTTTGAAAATAAAGAGTGAGCAATGCCCATTGAAATAGTACATAGATTGAGATCAATTAAGGTAAGTAAGGAAGAGAAGGAAAGGTAAGTTAGGAAGGCAAGGTAAGTAAGGTAAGTAAAATAAGTGAAATAATTAAAATGCCCTGAAATGAGTAGACTATGTGTACAACGATGAAACGACTGCAAAAGTTTTATCCGGAGAATTCTTAGAAACTATGTCATTTCTAGGAATTTTATCAGCGAGTAACCTCCACGCATGTCATATTATCCTGATACAAAATCGCAAAATTAGCGGAAAGTTTTACATGTAGGTTGCAAAAGAATCGTACAGAGAATTCTTGGAAATGACGTCATTTCTTGGAAATGGCACGTTGTACGGCCTCCTCGCATGTTATGTTATCCTGATACAAAGTGGTGAAATCGGCAGAAAATTTTATACCCAGGCTGCAAAAGTACTGTGCTAAGGATTCCTGAAAATGACGTCATTTCTCGGAAGTGGCACGGTAAGCAACCTCTTTCCACGTAATGTTATCCTAATACAAAGTTGCGAAATTGACCAATTGTTTCGCGCCAAGATGGGAAAACTATTGTTCGAGAATTCTTGAAAATGTCGTCATTTCTTGGAACTGTCTCGGTGAGCGACCTCCTGTAATATTATATTCTCCTGATACAAAGTCGTGAAATCGGCCAAAAATTTTTTTTCGAGGCAGCAAAATTATTGTCAAGAAATGGCAAAAGAATTGTCCAAAAACGGAAAAAGTATTGTCCAGAAACGGCAAAAGTATTGTCCAGAAACGGCAAAAGTACTGTCCAGAAACGGCAAAAGTATTGCCCAGAAACGGTAAAAGAATTGACCCAAAGCGGCAAAAGTATTGCCCAGAAGCGGCAAAAGTATTGACTGAGAATTCCTGAAAATGATATCATTTTTTCGAACTGTCTCAACAAGCGACCTTCTAGCATGTTATGTATTCCTGATACATTCAGCAAGCAATCAAACACTAGACTGCAAAATATTGTCCACAGAATACAAAGAAATGATCTGTGTATTTCAAACGCTGTAAAATTCGAACCACGTGACCTACACTCACGAAATTTGCACACAAGACAGGTACGCACTTGAGGTTTAATTTGGTTCATCCCGCAGTCGATTCGGCCGCCATCGAAAAATGCAGACTGGTTCCATTCGTCCTAAGAGCCAAATTTTTCGACCAAAAATCAGCAAAAAATCTCGCAAGCTCGAAAGCTCGCAAAACCTATACGTGCTCATAGTGCACACAGTAAGCTCTCGCATGCTCAAAGCTCATACTCCTAACTTCACCAGGAAACTTGCAGCGGCATCAAAGGCAGCTCGTAATTCCGACATATTCAGGCACACTTTTAAACGCTGTAAAATGCGAACCACGTGACATACGCCCACAAAATTTTCACACGGGACAGGTATGTACCTTAGGTTTAGTTACGTTCAACCCGCAATCGATTCGACCGACATCGAAAAACGCAGACTGGTTCCATTCGTTCTGAGAGCCAAATTTTTCGACCAAAAATCAGCAAAAAATCTCGCAAGCTCGAAAGCTCGCAAAACCCACAGGTGCTCATAGTGCACACTGTAAGCTCTCACATGCTCAAAGCTCACACTCCTAAGTTCACCAGGAAGCTTGCAGCGGCATCAAAGGCAGCTCGTAATTCCGACATATTCAGGCCCACTTTGAAACGCTGTAAAATGCGAACCACGGGACCTACGCCTATGAAATTTTCACACAGGACAGGTATGTACCTGTGGTTTAGTTAGGTTCGACCCGCAATCGATTCGGCCGCCATCGAAAAATGTAAACTGGTTCCATTCGTTCGGAGAGCCGAATTTTTCTACCAAAAACCAGCAAAAAATCTCGCAAGCTCGAAAGCTCGCAAAACCC
>NW_016914006.1:0-1774 GCF_001483705.2 Eufriesea mexicana | reverse complement strand
GATTCGAGTATAGTGCAGTGGATCAAAGTAGAGCGTTAGGTTCCACCTAATTTCAGTTTACAAGGAGATAGTCGAAGCTATCCTGGTCAAACGCAACGTATCCTCACCAAACCGAACGCATTCCAACACAACCTAAGGTGCCGCGACCACAATTGCAGGCCTCCCGAGAGTCTAGCAGCCGCCAATAGAGCAATACAGAGCGCAGATGTCGTTAGAGTAGCAGTACATAGCACAAAAGTTAAAGATATCCTGTCCAAACCTGGCCAAGCGTAGCGTAACCAAACGTAACCAAACACAGCCTAACGTGCCGACACTATTTTTTTTTCCAGAGACAAGCAGAGCATATTAGAGCAACGAAGAGCGCAGAAATCCAACGAATATCAGTGTGTAGCACAAAAGTCAAAGCTATCCTATCCTAACATAGCCAAACGTAACATAACCGAATGTATTCTCACCCAACCTAACGTGCCGAGACCGCTATTGCTGTCCGCTGCAGCGACAAGCAGAACATGCTAGAGCACAGTAGAGCGCAGAAATACACCGACTAGCAGCGCACAGCGCACATGTGAAAGCTATCATGGACAAACATAGCCTAAACAAATCTAACTGTACGTAACGTATCTGAACATAACGTGCCATGAACGCTATTTCTGGGCCTCCCTTTGCCAACCTGATCACACTAGGGCACTGTAGAGCGCTGAAATCCATCGAATAGCATTGTATAGCACACAAGTCAGAGCTATCACCTCCTAACATAGCTGACCGTAACATCACCGAACGTGAAATATCTCAACTTGTCGTTCCGCGACCGCAATTGCTGGCCTCCCAAGAGCCGTGTAGGGTATAGTAGATCAATGATAAGCGCAGAAATCCACAGAATAGCAGTTTATAGCACAAATGTCTAAGCTATCTTCTCCTAACCAAACCAAACGTGACAAAGCCAAAAGCAAGATACCTCAGCCTAACGTGCCGAGAGCACTTCTGCTGTCATCTCCATAACCAAGCATAGCATATTAGAGCGCAGTAGAGTGCAGAAATCCAACGGATAGCAGTGTATGGAACAAAAGTATGAGCTACCATATCTTAACCTAACCGAACGTAACATAGCCGAACGCAACATATCTCAGCCTAACGTGCCGAGAGCAGAATTGCAGGCCTCCCCAGAGCCAAGCGGAATATACTGGAGCACAATAGAGCGCAAAGGTTCACCGAATAGCGTTTTGTAGCATAAGAGTCAAAGCTATCCTATCCTAACCTATCCAAACGTAACAATAACAAACCCAGCATAGCAAAGCATATCGCGCCTCAACCACTATTGCTGGCCATCCCAGAGACGACCAGGGTATAGTAATGCACAGTAGAGCACAGAAAGCTACCAAATGGCAACGTATGGGACAAAAGTCCAAATATTCTGACTTAACCACACATAACCTAACCTGCACAAACATAGTATGACTAAACCTAACTAGACGAGACATCTATCGCTGGTCTCCCCAAAGCAAAGCAGAACAGATTAGAGCACCGTAGGGCGCAGAATTTCACGGAATAGCAGCGTGTAGCACTAAAATTAAAGCCATTCTTACCAAATGTAGCCAAACCTAACCTAACCGAACGTAGCGTGACCAATCATATCGTGCCGAGACCACACTTGCTGGCCTTGCCAGAGCCAAGCTGAAAATATTAGAGCACTGTAGGTCGCAGGAATCCACACAATTGCAGACTATAGCTCTAAAGGGGTGGCTATCCTCTCCTAACCTAGAGAATCGTGATATAA
>NW_016914005.1:0-847 GCF_001483705.2 Eufriesea mexicana | reverse complement strand
CACGAATCACGTTTATAGCACGAAAGTCGAAGCGGTCCTAACCAAACATAGCGTAACCTAACGCAATCGAACGTAACCTGACTAAACGTAACGTGGCACGACCACTACAGCCGGGATACTGTGTGTCATGCAGAATACTAGAGCAACGTAGAGCGCAGAAATTAATACACCAAATAGCAGCTTAACCCACAAACGTCGATGCAATACTAACCAAACCAGACCGAACCAAGCCATGGCAAACGTAGAATAACTAATTCTTACGAGCCAAGATCTGTTTTGGTGGCATCCCCAGAGCCAAGCAGAACATATTAGGGCGCAGCAGAGCGCATAGATCCACCGCAAAGGAGTGTATGACGCAAAAGTTATAGGTGCCCTCAGTGTAACATAGCCAATCGTAACACTACCAAACGAAACCAAACTCATCTTGACGCGTCGCGACCACTTTTGCTGGTCCCCACAGGGCCAAGCACAGAGTAATAGAGGAGAATAGAGCGTAGATATCCACCGTATGGCAGCGTATGCAACGAAAGCTATATCTGTCCAAACATAGCCTTGGCTAACGTAGCGTGACCAAACGTAACCTGACTAAACCTAACGGGCCGGGACCACTATTACTGGCCGCCCAGATGCGAGCAGATCATAGTAGGAGTATGTAGAGCGTAGATGTATGCCGAATAGTAGTGTATAGCGTAAAAGTCAACGATATAGTAACCTAACCAGACCTAACCTAACCTAACCAAATGTAAAGTAACTAAACCTAACGGGCACGAGACCATTATTTCTAGCCTTCCCAGAGCCGTGCAGAGTATAGCAGAGGAACATAAAGCGCAAAAATCCGCGATATAGC
>NW_016914004.1:322-1300 GCF_001483705.2 Eufriesea mexicana | reverse complement strand
GCGCAGAAACCCACCTAATAGCAGACTATAGCAGTGAAGTTAAAGATATCCTCTCCCAACATTACCAATCGTAACATAATCTAGCGTAACGTAACTCAACCTAACACGCTGTGGCGACTGTTGCTGGCCTTCCCAGAGCCAACCTGAAGATATTAGGGCGCTGTCGGGCGCCGAAATCCACCTAATAGTAGAAAATAGCACTAAAGTCATATCTTTCCACTCCTAACCTAACCAATCGTAACATGACCAAGCATAACCTAGCTTGGCATAACGTGCGTCGAACACCATTGCTGGCATCCCCAGAGCCAAGCTGATCACGTTTGTGGAGAGTAGCATGCAGAAATCCATAGAATCGCAGTTAAATCAAAAAAGTCAAAGCTACCCATGCCCAACACATAAAAGCAACGCATAGCCAAACTTAGACTAACTAAACCTGACGTGCCCAGACCGCTATTGCTGCCCTGCCCGGATCCAATCAGGAAGTTCTAGAACACAGTTGAGCGCAGGAATCCACCGAATAGCAGTGCACAGCACAAAAGACATGGCTACCCCGACCAAACTTTGCCAAACCCAACATAACCGAACGCAAACGGACTAAACGTAACGTGCCGAGACCACTATTGCTGGCCTTTTGAGAGCTGCGTTGAGGACTCTAGAGCACTGTGGGTCCTAGAAATCCACCATCTATCGGAATATGGCACTAAAGACAAAGCTTTCCACACCTAACCTATCGAATAGTAACATAACAGAACGAAACCAAACTTAACCTGACGCGCCGTGACCACTGCTTCTGGCCTCCCCAGAGGCAAGGACAGCACAATAGTGGAGTGTAGAACGGGGGAATCTCCAGAATCGCTGTTTACATCAGATAAGTCGGTGCTACAAAGGCCTATCCCAGAGCCAACGGAACATAACCAAACATGGAGAACCTCGACCTAACGTGCCGAGACCGCGATTGCTGCCACTCCCCCCCCCCCC
>NW_016914004.1:0-308 GCF_001483705.2 Eufriesea mexicana | reverse complement strand
AGCAGGACGTACTAGAGCTCTATAGAGCGCAGAAATCCACCGAATGGCACTGTATAGCGCAAGAGTATAAGCTATCCTATCCAAACTTAGCATAAACCAGCCTAACCGAACGTAACCCGACACAACGTCATGAGCCGAGGCCCCCATTTTTGGCCGTCCTGAAGCTAAGCTGCATATATTGAAGCACAGTAGCACGCAGAAATCCACCGAATAGCAGAATATAGCACTGAAGTTAAAGACATCCCCTCCTAACATAACCAATCGTTACATAACCGAACGTAATATAACTCTACCTAACACGTCGCGAC
>NW_016914003.1:0-452 GCF_001483705.2 Eufriesea mexicana | reverse complement strand
TCTGGAGTGCTATAGCCATTGCAATGCAGGAGAATCTGGTTGGAAAGTTCAATTTTATTGACACTCTCGACTAATGTGGTGAGCAAACATTCTTGCATAGACAAGGAGGAAAGTTTATATTGGCAAGCTATAGCCATTGCAATGCTGCAGAATCGGGCTGGAAACTTCAATTTTATTGACATTTTCGACTAATATCGCGGTGAGCTAGCATTCTTGCATAGACAAGGAGGAAAGTTTATATTGGCAAGCTATAGCCATTGCAATGCTTCAGAATCTGGCTGGAAAATTCAATTTTATAGACATATTCGACTAATGTGGTGAGCTAACATTCTTGCATAAACATGGAGGATAGATTATATTGGCAAGCTATAACCATTGGAATGCTAGGCAATCTGGCTGGAAAGTTCAATTTTATTGACATTTTCGACTAATATCGCGGTGAGCTAGCATTC
>NW_016914002.1:0-945 GCF_001483705.2 Eufriesea mexicana | reverse complement strand
GCTAAGAGCTACGCATAAAATTTAAGATGTGTCTTTATCTCTTGTAAATTTTCAATGTTCTCTATGAACTTTGAAAATAAAGAGTGGGATATATCTCACAGTAATATGAAAATAAAGACGAATCAAGTGAGGCAAGTAAGATAAGTAAGGTAAGTATGGTAAGCAGGGTAAGTAAGGTAAGTATGGTAAGCAAGGTAAGTAAGGCGACAAAACAATTAAAAGTGTACTGGAATAGCAGTCGATACATCACATGAATACGCATGCAAACGATGTGAAATTTATCGCGATAAAATCGCGATCGCTCGAAAGCTCTCGCGGACAACGCAGACCTTTAGAACACACTGTAGGCTATCACCCACAAAAAGCTCACGCTCCTAGCACAGCTTGCAAGCTCAGGAGAGCGTTCAAAAGAACTCCCAGTAACGACATTTAGACCCATTGTTTAGAACGCTGTAAAAACGGAACCACGTGACTTACGCCGACGCAATTCACAAAAATGACACGTATGCAAGAGAGGATTAGTTTCATTCATCCCTCAATCGATTCGGCCGCCATCGAAAAATGTCGATTTTTACCTCACGCTTTCATGTCGAAATGTTCAGACCAAAAATCATCAAAAAATCTCGCAAGCTCGAAAGCTCGCGAAAGCTATACAGGCTCGTAGGGCGCACCGTAAGCTCTCATATGCCCTCCCAAAGCTCGCACTCGCAGCTTTACTAGAAAGCTCGCAACAACGTCAAAAGTACCTCGCAAAACCGACATTCTCAATCACACATATTCTGTCTTTGAAACGCTATAACATTCGAACCACGTGACCTACACCCACGCAATTTCCACACATGATACCTATGCACCTCAGGATTAGTTTGATACTACCCGCGGTCGAATCGGCCGCCATCGAAAAATGTCGATTTTTACCTCACGCTTTCATGTCGAAATGTTCAG
>NW_016914001.1:0-1355 GCF_001483705.2 Eufriesea mexicana | reverse complement strand
TCCATACATCCATACATCCGTACATACATGTATTCGCGCATCCATACGTACATACATCCATACGTCCATACATCCGTACATCCATACATACGTCTATACATCCATCCAACCATACACCCATCCATCCATCCATGCGTCCGTTCATCCACCCATTCTTCCACCCACACTTCAGTCCATCCACACATCCATTTATCCACCCACACATCCATACATCCACGCATACGCACATCGATACATTCCTACATACATGCATCCATACATAGATACATCCATAAATCCTCCCATTCGTACTTCCATCTTTCGATACATCCATCCACGCATACATGCAAACATATATACATCCACACATCCATACGTACGAACATCCGTTCATTCATACATTCATCCACTCATACATCCATCCATCCATACATCCATACATATGTACATCCATACATCTATACATCCGTACATCCATACATTCTTACATCCATACATCCATGCATACATACATCCGTACGTCCATATCGCAAATACGGCCATACGTTCATACATCCATACGTACAAACGTCCATACATTAATACATCCATCCATCCACACAGCTATCCAGCAATACATCCATCCATCCATACATCAATACATCCACACACCCATACATCCACAAATCCTTCCATCGATGCAATCATCGATCCATACGTACAACCATACATACGTCCATACGTACATCCATACATCCATGCATACACCCATACGCTCATCCATACCTACATCCATAGAAACATCCGTAAATGCATCCATACATACATCCATGCATACATCCACACATACATACACCCATCCACCCATTCATAGATACATCCAGCCATGCATCCATCCATCCACACATACATTCATCCATACATCCCCACATCCATACTTCCATAATTGCATCCACTCCTTCGTCCATCATTCGATACATCCATCCATCCATACATCCATCCAATCATTCATCCATCCATTCATACATCCATACAGATATACATCCATACATCCATCCATAAATCCATTCATCCACCAATCCATAAATCCATCCAATCATAGATCCACCCATCCATACATCCTTCGAACCATACGTCCAACAATCCATACTAGCCCCCATCCATACATCCTTCGAACCATACGTCCAACAATCCATACTAGCCCCCATCCATACATCCTTCGAACCATACGTCCAACAATCCATACTAGCCCCCATCCATACATCCTTCGAACCATACGTCCAACAATCCATACTAGCACCCATCCATACATCCATCGATCCATACATCTATTGATCCATACATCCATACATCCATCCATAAATCCATTCATCCACCCATCAATAAATTCATCCAAC
>NW_016914000.1:0-2409 GCF_001483705.2 Eufriesea mexicana | reverse complement strand
CTAGTAAGGTGCTGAGCTCCCTTTCCCGCATTAGTAATGAGAAATGATACTATTGGCGTGCTGCCGCCATTGCATTGCTACATAATCTGGTTGGAATGTTCATTTCAATTGACATTTAAGACTTATATCATGGTGAAATATCTTTCTTGCATAAATAAGTGTGAAATATACTATTGGCGTTCTATAGCCATGGTAATGATAAAGAATCTGGCTGGAAAATTCATTTTTATTGACATTTTCGACTGATATCGTGGTGATCAAGCTTTCTTGCATAAATAAGTGTGAAATATACTATTGGCGTTCTATAGCCATGGTAATGATAAAGAATCTGGCTGGAAAATTCATTTTTATTGACATTTTCGACTGATATCGTGGTGATCAAGCTTTCTTGCATAAATAAGTGTGAAATATACTATTGGCGTTCTATAGCCATGGTAATGATAAAGAATCTGGCTGGAAAATTCATTTTTATTGACATTTTCGACTGATATCGTGGTGATCAAGCTTTCTTGCATAAATAAGTGTAAAATATACCATTGGCGTGATATAGCCATGGTAATGTCATAGAATCTGGCAGGAAAATTCAGTTTTATTGACATTAGCGACTACTATCGTGGTCACCTAACTTTCTTGCTCATAGAAGGAGGAATGGTTCTACTGGCGTACTATAGTCACTGCAATGCTATAGAACCTGGCTGGAGAATTCAATTTTATTGACATTTTCGACAAATATCGTGGTGAGCTATCTTTCTTTCATAATTAAGGAAGAAACATCGTATTGGCGTGCTTTAGCCATTGCTATGCTATCGAACCTGGCTGGAAAATTAAATTTTATTGACATTTCCGACTAATATCGTGGCGTCCTAACTATCTTGGACATATAAGGAGGAAAGGTTCTACTGTCACGCTATAGTCATTGCGATGCTACACAATCTGGCTGGAAAAATCAGTTTTATTGATATTTTCGACTAATATCGTGGTGAGCTAACTTTCTTGCATATAGAAGGAGGAAAGGTCCAACTGTTGTGCTATAGTCGCTGCAATCCTACCGAATCTAGCTGGGAAATTCAATTTTATTGACATTTTCGATTAATATAGTGGTAAGCTATCTTTCCTGCATAAGTAAGGACGAAATATCCTATTGGCGTGCTGTAGCCATTGCAATGCTATAGAATCAGGTTGGAAAATTCATTTTTATTGACATTTTGGACTGATATCGTGGTGAACAAGCTTTCTTGCATAAATAAGGGTGAAATATACCATTGGCGTGATATAGCCAGGGTAATGCTATAGAATCTGTCTGGAAAAATCAATTTTGTTGTAATTATCAAAAACTATCGTGGTGACATAATCTTCTTGCATATACAAGAAGAAACGATTCTACTGGCGTACTATAGTCATTGCAATCCTATAGAATCTGGCTGGAAAATTCAGTTTTATTGACACTTTCGACTGGTATAGTGCTGAGCTACCTTTCCCGCATTAGTAATGAGAAATGATACTATTGGCGTGCTGTCGCCATTGCATTGCTATATAATCTGCTTGGAAAATTCATTTCTATTGACATTTCCGACTCATGTCGTGGTGAAATAACTTTTTGCATAAACAAGGGTGAAATATGCTATTGGCGTGGTGCAGCCATGGTAATGATAAAGAATCCGGGTGAAAAATTCAATTTTATTGACATTATCGGCTACTATCGTGGTGAACTTGCTTTATTGCATAAATAAGTGCGAAATATACCATTGGCGTGATATAGCCATGGTAATTCTATAGAATCTAGCTGGAAAAATCAATTTTATTGAAATTATCGACTACTATCGTGGTGACCTAACTTACTTGCATATAAAAGGTGGAAAGATTCTAATGGCGTACTATAGTCATTGCAGTCCTATAGAATCTGGGTGGAAAATTCAGTTTTAATGACATTTTCGACTATTATCGTGGTGACCTAACTTTCTTGCATATGTAAGGAGGAAAGATTCAACTGACGTGCTATAGCCATTGCTATGCTATCGAACCTGGCTGGAAAATAATATTTTATTTACATTTTCGGCTAATATTGTGGTGTCCTCACTTTCTTGGATATATAAGGAGGAAAGGTTCTACTGTCGCGCTATAGTCATTGCGATGCTACAGAATCTGGCTGGAATTGGAAAATTCATTTTTATTGACATTTTGGACTGATATCGTGGTGAACAAGCTTTCTTGCATAAATAAGGGTGAAACATACCACTGGCGTGATATAGCCAGGGTAATGCTATAGAATCTGTCTGGAAAAATCAATTCTGTTGTAATTATCGAAAACTATCGTGGTGACCGTATCTTCTTGCATATACAAGAAGGAACGATTCTACTGGCGTACTATAGTCATTGCAATCCTATAGAATCTGGCTGGAAAATTCAGTT
>NW_016913999.1:0-625 GCF_001483705.2 Eufriesea mexicana | reverse complement strand
ACGGTCGGGCACCGATTTACTTTAAAATGGGGAGATTTCCCCGATCGGTCGGGCACCGTCTTATTTTAAAATGGGGAGATTTTCCTGATCGGTCGGGCAGCGACTTACTTTAAAATGGGGAGATTTCCCCGATGATTTCCCCGATCGGTCGGGCACCGTCTGTCGGGCACCGTCTTATTTTAAAATGGGGAGATTTTCCTGATCGGTCGGGCAGCGACTTACTTTAAAATGGGGAGATTTCCCCGATGATTTCCCCGATCGGTCGGGCACCGACTTACTTTAAAATGGGGAGATTTCCCCGAACGGTCGGGCACCGATTTACTTTAAAATGGGGAGATTTCCCCGATCGGTCGGGCACCGTCTTATTTTAAAATGGGGAGATTTTCCTGATCGGTCGGGCAGCGACTTACTTTAAAATGGGGAGATTTCCCCGATCGGTCAACTAAGTGGTTAACACCAAATATAGTCATGCTAAAGACCTAACGTGTCATCGGAGGTTTTCCAGACTGACATAGGCTTTGCACCTCCGACCCTCCTTCTCTCGGTAACCTTCATAAAGCTACGTGTACATGATGGTAAATGTGCGATACTACGATATTATTATATTTTATATAATATAATTATT
>NW_016913998.1:0-898 GCF_001483705.2 Eufriesea mexicana | reverse complement strand
TTTCTGCGCTCTACATTGCTCTACCGTATTCTACTTGGCTCTGCGGATGCCAGGAGCAGTGGTCACTGCACGTTATGTTGAGCTATGCTACTTTCTGTTGGGTTAGGTTTGGTCAGGTTACGTCGCGACATCTGCGGCTTTTGTGCCAGTCCCTGCAGTGCGGTGGATTTCTGAGCACTCCTGTGCTCCAATACAATCCGCTTCTACCTGTGTGGGTCAGCAATGGTGGTCTGGCCATGTTCGGTTGGGTGATGTTGCGATTGGATGTGTTACGTTTTGCTATGTTAGGAGAGGCTACTTGGACTTCTATGCTGTTCACTGCTATTCGGGGGATTTCTGGGCTCTAATGTGCTCTACCGTGCTATGCCTGCCTCTGCGGGGCCACCAGAATAAGCCTCGTCACGTTACGCTGTGTTACTCTACGTTTGGGTAGTTAAGGGAAGGTCACGTTATGTCAGGATATGTTCCACTTTTGCTATGCGCCCTTCAATCCGTAGGACTCACAAGCATCATCCTCATGGCTCTGGAGGGGGCAGCAATACTGGTCTCCGCACGATAGGTTGAGCTATGCTGCGTTCGTTTATGTTACGTTTGCGAGGGACGGGTAGGATACCTCAGAATTTTGTGCTGTACACGCCTATACGCGGATTTCTGCGCTCTACAGTTTTCTGATATTTCCTGCTTGTCTCTAGGGTGGCCAGCGGTAGTCATCTCTGCAAACTAGAATGAGCTATGTTACGTTTGGTTAGGTTAGGGTCGGTGAGTTTAGGTTAGGACATCTTCGCCTTTAGTGCTGTTCACTGCAGTGCGGATGGTTTCTGCGCACTACTGTGCCCTAGTACATTCTGCTTGTCTTTATGAAGGCCAGCAATAGTGGTCTCGCCGTGTTAGATTCATT
>NW_016913997.1:0-268 GCF_001483705.2 Eufriesea mexicana | reverse complement strand
CCACTATTGCTGGCCTCTCCAGAGCCAAACAGAACATATTAGCGGCGAGTAGAACGCAAGAATCCATAGAATCGCAGTGTATAGCAGAGAAGTCAATACCAACCAAACTTAACAAAAGCAAATACAACCTGACAAAGCGAAGCCAAACAAAACACAACGAGCCGCGGCCGCTATTGCTTGATTCCCCAGAGCCAAGCAGAATAGGGCAGAGCGCAGTAGAGTGCAGACATACACTGAATAGCAGATTGTACCACGTTAGACGAAGCTA
>NW_016913996.1:8458-9692 GCF_001483705.2 Eufriesea mexicana | reverse complement strand
TAGCTGAAAAGTCGTAGCTACCCTGTCCTAACCTATCCAAACATAATATAATCAAACGTATTGAAACATAACCAAACGCGCCGAGACCACTATTACTGGAATCCGCAGAGCCAAGGAGAATATAATAGAGCACAGTAGAGCGCAGGGAGACGCCACGTAGGATCGAATAGTACAAATGTCAAAGATACCCTAACCTTACGCGACCAAACCGTACCCACCGAATCGTAGACTAACTGAACGTAATAAGCCGAGCGCAGTGTTGCTGGCCTCTCCATTGCCAAGCAGAGCATATTAAAGGAGAGTACAGTGCAGACATCCAAAGAATGGCATTGTATATCAGAAAATTCATAGCTACCCTAACCTAACGCAGACCAACCTAACGTAACCAAACGTAACCTAACACAGCCTGAGGTGCCAAGACCACTATTGCTGGCATCCCAGTACCAAGCAGAGAATATTAAAGCACATTAGATCGCGGGAATCCTCCGCGCAGCAGTGTATAGCGCAAAAGTCAGGTTTAGCCTTTCCTAGCCTAACCAAACGTAACACAACCAAACGTAACATAACCCTACCTAACGAGCCGAGGCCACAATTGCAAGCCTCTGCAGAGCCAAGAAGAATATGCTAGCGCACGGTGGAGTGTAGAAGTGGACCGCAAAGCAGTCCATAGCGCAAAGGTGAAAGGAATCCTGACCAAACATTTGATCTCCCAACCTAACCAAACGTAACATAACTTAACCTAACCTTTCGCTATCAGTGTATGTGGCCTCAACAGGGTCAAGCAGAGCATATTGGAGGAGAGTAGTGCGCAGAAGTCCATAGAATAGCAGTGTCTTGCACTAAAGTCGAAGCAATCCAAACCTAACCTGAGAAAGTATAACACAAGCAAACGCACCCTACCTCAAAGTTATGTGCCGAGACCACAACTACTGGCCTCCCCAGGGACAATCAGAATATACCAGAGCTCAGTGGGAAGCAGAAATGCGCTGCATTGCAGTGTAAAACACAAAAGTCATAGATTCGCTAGCCTCACCTGACCTAACGTAACATGACACAGCGTTGCCTAACGCAACATAACGTGCCGACAGTACTATTACTGGCTCCCCAAAGCTGAGAGGAACATACTGGACCACAGTAGAGCGCAGAAATCCACCGCATATCTGTGTACAGCGCAAAAGTCGTAGATATCCAGTCTTAACAGAAACAAACCTAACCTAACCAAGCGTCACACAAT
>NW_016913996.1:0-5381 GCF_001483705.2 Eufriesea mexicana | reverse complement strand
AGCTATCCAGTCCTAACCTGACCAAACGTAACATAACCGAACGTAACGTAACCGAACCTGGGGTGCCACGACCGCAACTGCTTGCCTCACGAGAGCCAAGCAGAGTATGGCAGAGCAATGTAGGACGCTGAACTCGCCCGAACAGCAGTTTATAGCAAAGAAGTCAAGGCTACCCCAAACATACCCATACAAACCTAGCCTAACCGAACTGAACGTCAACCCACCCTATATGCCGCGACCAGTATTTGGCATCCCCAGACACAAGCAGAGTGTAACAGCGCACACTATAGCGCAGAGGTCCATAGAATTGCAGCGTATAGCACCAATGTCAAAGCGACGCTATCCCAGCGGTACATAACGTAACCCTGACCGAACGTATTCTAACCCAACCTACAGTGATGTGACTACTATTGCAGGCATCCCGACAGCCGAGCAGAGTGTAGTAGAGCAGTGTAGAGAACAGAAACCACGAAGAGCAGTGTATAGCACAAAAGTCTAAGCTATAATATCCTAACCTAACCAAACGTAACATAACCAAACGCATCCTAACTCAGCCTAAAGTGCATGGAGCACTGCTGCTGGCACCCCATTGCTAAGCAGAATATACTATAGCCCAATAGAGCGTAGAAATACACGGAAGAGCTGTGTATAGCACGAACGTCGGAGCCATCCTGTCTAACCTTATCCTAACCTAACCAAACAATACGTAACCTAACCCAAACGAACGTGCCGCGACCACCATTCCTGGCCACACAAGAGAGAAGCAGAAAATTTTAGAGCACAGTAGAGCGAAGAAATCAGCCACATAGCGGTGTAAACGACGAAAGTCAAAGCTATCCGTACATAACCGAATCAAACGTAACATGTCTCAACCTATCGCGCCGAGACCAGCATTGCTGGGCTTCTCAGAGCCAAGCAGAGCATATTAGAGCACAATAGAGAGAATAAATCCACCGGATGGTAGTGTACAGCGCAAAAGTCTGAGCTTTAATATCCTAACCTAACCAAACGTAGCATAACAAAACGTAGCCAATATAAAGCTAGCTTGACGGGACCATTATTACTGGCCTCCCCAGAACAAAGCGGAAAATGTTAGAAATGAGTAGAGGGAAGAAATCCATAGAATCGCAGTGTATAGCTGAGAAGACGAAGCTATTCGAACCTAACCATAGCAAACGTAACATAACCAAACGTAGCATATACCAACCTAACGCAGCAAGGCCGCTATCACTGGCCTCAACAGGGCCAAGAAGAACATACTAGGGCACAGTACAGCGCAGAAATCCACCGCATTTCAGTGTACAGCACAAAGTTCAAAGATATCCTCCACTACCCTAACCAAACGTAACATAACCAAACACAGCCTAACCGAAACTAATGTGCGAGACCACTATTACTGGCCTCCCCAGAGTAGAGCAGAGTACAGCAGAGCAATGTAGGCCGCAGAAATCCAGCGAATAGAAGTGTATAGCATAAAAGTCAAAGCTGTCATATCCTACCCTAACCAAACGTAACATAACAAAGTGTAGCCTACCTTAACCTATAGAGCCGAGATCACTATTACTGCCCTCCTCATGGTCGAGCGTAGTATGGTAGATCACAGTATAGACGAGAAGACCATGCAATGTATAGCACAAAGGTCGAAGCCATCCCAACCACACCTAGCTGAATCTAACCTAACCAAACGTAACCTAGCATAACCTATCGTGCCAAACGAAACCTGACCCAACATAAAGTGCCTAGACCGCTATTGATGACATCGCCAGAGCAAGGTAGAACCTATTAGAGCGCAGCCGGACGCAGAAGTACACCTAGCAGCAGTGTAGAGCACCAAAGTTAAAGCTATACTGACCAAGCAGCCAAACATGACCTTACCAAACGTTACATAATTCAGCATAACTGCCCGCGATTACAACTCCTGGCGCCCCTAAGACAAGCAGAGAGTCATAACGCAGAGTAGTGCGCAGAGGACCATAGAATAGCAGTGTGTAGCACAAAAGGCAAGGATGCCCTGACCAAACACTACATAACCTAACCTAACCAAACGTAACCTACTTCAACCTAACGTGTCGCGAACACTATTGCTGGAATCCAGAAAGTCGAGCAGGGAATAGCAGAACAATGTAGAGCGGAAGACCTCCGAATAGCAGTATATATCTCAAAAGTCTAAGCTACCCTATCCTAACCTAACCAAGCGTAACAAGCCAACAGCAACCTAACTCAGCCTATCTTGACGATCCCACTACTGCAGGCCTCCAAATAGCCAAGTAGAACATACAAGAGGAGAGCAGAAGGCAGAAGATCAGAGAATGGCAGTGTATGGCACAAAACCCAAAGCTACCCTCCCCTAACCTAACCAATCGTAACACAACCAAACGTAACATTGCTCAGGCTAACGAGACGCTTCCACTCTTGCTGGCTCCCCAGAGCCAAGTAGAACCTTCTAGGGCACAGTAGGGCACAGATGGCCAACGTACCGCAGCGAATACCACACAGGTCAAAGACATAATAACCAAGCATAACCCAACCTAGCCTGACCACTCGTAACCTACCTCAGCCTATCGTATCACGACCACCATTCCTGGCCACACCAGAGTTGAGCAGCGTATAGCAGAGAAATATGGTGAGCAGAAATCCACAGAATAGATGAGTATAGCACAAAAGTCAGAGTTACTCTGTCCTAACCTAACCTAACCCAGCGAAGCCAAACGCGACGTAACCCAACCTAGCTTGCCAAGACCACAATTGCTGGCCTCACCATTGCCAAGCAGAATATAATAGAGCACAGTATACCGCAGTAGTCAACCGCATTGCAGTGTGTAGCACAATCGTCGACGATACGCTTACCTAACATTCCCTAAGCTAACGTATCCGAACGTAACCTAACTAAACAAAGCCGGCCGAGAAAAATATTGCTGGCTTCGCCAGAGCCAAGCAGAGCATATTAGAGCAATGTGGAGCGCAGAGGACTAGCTGTTGGCGTTGTATAGCATAAAAGTCAAAGCTATCCTATCCTCACATAACCAAACGTAACATAACCAAACGTTATCTATATCAACATATCGTGCCGAGACCACTGCTGCTGGCATGCCCAGAGCCAAGTAGAACATGCTAGAGTACAGTAGAGGGCAGAAAGCCAATAAACAGCAATGTACAGTACATAAGTGAAGGATATCCTGATCTAGCCAGACCTAACCTAGACAAAGCAAGCCTTGAATAACTGAATCCAACGTGCGGCGGCCACTATTGCTAGCCTCCACGGAGACAAGCGGAATACGATAGAGCACAGTAGAGCACACAGGTCCATAGGATATACGTTTAGCCCTCAAAAGTGGAAGCTGTCATAACCTAACGCAACGAAACCTAACATAACCAAACGTAATCTAACCCAATCTGAGGTGCTGCTACCGGTATTACTGACTTCCACAGAGCCAGGCAGGACATAATAGAGGAGAGTAGAGCGCAGACATACGTAGAATCGCAGTGTATAGCAGAAAGGTCGAAGCTGCCCATACCTAACTGATGCAAGATTAATCCAACCAAACGTATTCTATCTCAACATAACGTGCCTAGGCCACTACTGCTGCCCTCCCCAGCGCCAAGCAGAATACGCTAGGGCACACTAGAGCGCAGAACGCCACCAAATGGCAGCCTATAGCACAAAGGTCTAAGATACCCTAACCTAACATGACCATACCTAACCTAACTGAACGTGGGATAACTTAACCTAACGAGACAAGGCCACCATTGCTGGCCTCCAAAGAGCCAAGAAGAGCATATTGGAGAAAAGTAGATAATCTACGAATATCAGGGTACACCACAAAAGACAGGGTTATCTATCCTAACTTAAACAACGTAACTTAACTCAAACTGACGTGCCTACACCACTATTGCTGACCTCTCCAAAGCCCAGCAGAATACGCTAGAGCACAGAGAGAAATCGGACGCATTGAAGTGTAAAGCAGAAGAGCCAGGGATAACCTTACCTAACCTGGCCTAACCTAACATAGCCAAACGTAACAAATCCCAGCCTAACGTGCCGCGACCGCCATTGCTGACCTCCCCAGTGCCGTGCAGAATATACCGGAGCACAGTAGTGCGTCGAAATCCGACGCATTGTATTGTGAAGCAGATAGGTAGAAGACGTCCTAACAAAGCCTGATTTAACCTTGCCCAACCAAGCGCAAGCAATCCCAAACTAACGTGCCCAGCACACTACTGCTGGTCTCACCAGGGCCACGCAGTACATACAAGAGGAGACTAGGGCGATGAAATCGATAGAATCGTATAGTATAGCAGAAAGGTCATATGCATCCAGACGAACCCAAGCTGACACAGCCTAACCATAAGTTGCCTACCACAGCGTAACGTGCCGCGGCGGCTAATCGTGGCGTTACCAGGGCTAAGCATAATACAGTAGAGCACAGTACAGCGCAGAAAGACTCCAAACAGTAGCGTCTAGCACGAAAGCATAAGTTAACCTGACCGAGCTTAACCTTACCTAATTCAAAGGAACGAAACCTAACTCAACATAACATGACGAGACCACTATTGCTGGCCTCCGCAAAGAGAAGCAGAATGTACCAGAGCACAGTAGAGCGCAGAAACACACCGCATTGCAGTGCATAGCACAAAGGTCAGACATATTGTGACTAATGCTGACCATACCTGACTTATTCAAACGTAGTGTAACCAAGCATGACGTGACGAGACCAATATTTCCGGTCTCCACTGAGCCTAGCAGAGGATATTAGAGCGCATTAGAAGGCAAAAATCCGCCGAACAGCAGTCAATAGCACAAAAGTCAAAGTAGCCCATCCTAACCTAGCCAAACGTAACACATCCAAACGAAGCCAAACTCAACCTGACATGACGAAGCCACTACTGCTCGTCTCCACAGGGACAATCAGAATGTAGTACAGCAGAGTAGATCACAGAAATACGCCGAGCATCAGTGTATAGCACAAAAGTCGAAGATAACCTAACCAATCATAAAAAGAACGAAGCGTAGCTCAAAACTGACGTGCAGCGACCATTGCTCCTGGACTCCCCCGAGCCAAACCTAATGTAGTAGAGCACAGTAGATCACAGAAATCTACCTGATAACAGTGTATAGCGCGAAAGACGAAGCTACACTAAGCAAAATTAACCTAATGTAACCTAACCAAACGTAATGTAGCACAACCTGATGTGCCACGACCACAATTGCTCGATTCCCCGGAGTCGAGCTGAGTGTAGTTGAGCAATGTAGAGTGCAAAATTCCACCAAATAGCAGTGTATAGCACAAAAGTCAGAGAAATCCTAAATGGACCTTCCTAACCAAACCTAACGAAACGTAACCTAACTTAACCTAACCAGCCGAGACCACTATTACTGGACA
>NW_016913995.1:0-311 GCF_001483705.2 Eufriesea mexicana | reverse complement strand
CCTGCCCTAACCTGTCCAATCGTAACATAAGCAGACGTAGAGTGACCCAAACTGACGTGCCACAAACGATATTGCTGGCCCCACGAGAGATACGCGGAGTATAGAATAGCAATGTAGAACGCTGAAATCATCCAAATATCAGTGTATAACACAACAGCCAAAGCTCTCCTGACCAAGCCTAACCAGACCTAACCAAACCAAACGCAGCACAACTCAACCTAACGTGCCGAGAGCGCTGTTCCTGGATCCCACAGAGACAAGCAGAATCCGATAGCGCACAGAAGAGCACTGGATCCCATAGAATAGCAGTG
>NW_016913994.1:0-4072 GCF_001483705.2 Eufriesea mexicana | reverse complement strand
TTGATGTATGGATGAACGTGTGGATGGATGGGCTCATCGGATGATGGATATATGGATGGATATTTGTATAGATGGGTTGAGGTATGGATAGACGGATGTACGGATGTATGGATGTACGGTTGTATATTTGTGTGGATGTATGTATGTATGGATGTATGGGTGTATTGATGGATGGATGTATCGATGTATATATGTATGGATGTATGGATGGATGGACCTAACCTTGGATGGAAGTATGGATGGATGGATTTATGGATGTATGGATTTATTAATGTATGGATGTATGTTTGGATGGATGTACGGCTGGGTGGAGGAATGTATATATGGATGTGTGGATGTATGTATGCATGAATGTATGGATGTATGGATATATGGATGTATGAACGTATGGATGTATGGATGTATGGATGTATGGCATGGTGGATGTATGGATGCATGTATGTATGCATGAATGGTTGTATGGATGGATGGATGTATGGATGGATGGATGTATGGATGGATTGAGGTATTGGTGGACGGATGTATGGATGTATGGACGTATGGATGTATATATGTATGGATGTATGGATGGATGTATGTATGGGTGTATGGATGGATGGATGTATTGGTGGATGTATGTTTGGATGGCAGGAAATATGGAAGGATGGATATGTTGTTGTACAGATGTATGGATGCATGAGTGTAAGGATGCACGGATGTATGTATGGACGTTTGTGTGGATGTATGTATGGATGTATGCTTGGATGTATGTGTGGATGTACGTGTGGATGTATCTTAGGATGAATCTATGGATGTATGTATGAATGAATGTATTGTTGAATGTATGGACGTATGTATTGATGTATGTATGGATGTATAGATGGATGGATGGATTGGTGGATGGATGTATGGATGTATGGATATGCGGATCGACATATGTATGGATGGGATGGTGTATGTATGGATGGATGTATGGAAGGACAGATGTATATCTGTATGGACGTGCGGGTGGATGAAGGGATGGGTGGATCAACTGAAGAGTGGGTGAATGGATGTTTGGAAGAACGGATGCATGCATGGATGGAAGGGCGTATCTATAGATGCATGTACGAATGTATGTATGGATATATCCATGGATGTATGTATGGATGTGTGTATGGATGTATTTATGGATTTGTGTATTCATGTATGTGTGGATGTATGGATGGATTTATGTATGGACGTGTGTATGGGTGTATGGATGGATGTATGGATGTACGTATGGATGTATGTATGGATGGATGGCTGTATGGTTGGACGTACTTATGGATATATGGATGAGTGGATGTATGGATGTATGTAGGGATGTATGTATGTATGGATGAACGTATGGATGCATGTACAGACATATGTATCGATGTATGGATGGATGGATGTATGGATGGAGGTATGTATGGGAGGATGCATTTATGGATGTATGATTGAATGAATGGATGTATGGATGGTTGAGTGGATGTTTGGATGGATGTATTTATGGATTGATATATGGATGGATGGATGTTTGGGCTGACAGATGAATGGGTGCGTGGATGTATGGACGGCTGGATGTTTGGATGGACGGATGTGTGAGTGGATTGAAGTATGGATTGACGGATGCACGGATGTATGGATATATGGATGTATATATGTAAGGATATATGGATGGATGGAGATATCGATGGATGGCAGTAAGGATGCTAATATTTATGGATGTATGGATGTGTGGATGTACAGATGTGTGGATGGATGGATGTTTATATGGATGTCTTTATGGATGTTCGTATGTATGAATGTATGGATGTATGGATGTATGGATGTATGGATGTATGGATGTATGGATGAATGTATGTATGGATGTATGTATGTACGAATGAATGGATGTACGGATGTATGGACGTATGGATGTGTGGGTGGATGAATGGACGGGTGGATGGAGGGAAGTGTGGATGAATGGACGGTTGGGTGATGGGATACATGGATGTATGGGTGGTCGTATGGATGTATGGATGGAAGTATGGATGTATGTATGAATGTTTGCGTGAATGTAGTTCAAGATGTATGAATGGATGTATGTATGGATGTATGGATGGATGGATGCATCGACGGTGGGAAGTACGGATGGTAGGATTTATGGATGTATGGATGTGTGGATGTATTGATACATGGATGGATGGTTATGTGAACGGATGCATGAATGAATGGATGGGTGTATGGATGGATGGATGGGTGGATGGACGGATGAATGGATGTATGGATGAGTGGATGTTTGGATGGATGTATTTATGTATGGATTTATGTATGGAAGGACGGATATATGGTTGGATGTATGTTTGGGTGGATAGATGTATGGGTTCATGGATGTATGGACGGTTGGATGTATGGATGCATGGATGGATGTATGGATGTATGTACGGATGTATGCATGCATGTAAGTATGGTTGTTTTCATGGACGTATGTATGGATGTATGTGTGGATGTATCCAAGGGTGAATGTATGTGTGTACGTATGAATGAATGTATGATTGGATGTTTGGATATATGTACTGATGTATGTACGGAAGTGTAAATGGATGTATGGATTGGTGGATGGATGTATGGATGGATGGATGTATGGATCGGTCGATGTATAGATGGGATGATGTATGGATGGATGGATGTATGGAACGATAGATGTATGTCTGTATGGATGTGCGCGTGGATGAATAGATGGATGGATGTACGGAAGGATGTATGTGCGGATGGATGAATGTACAGATGGATGGATTTATGGATGTATGGATGTATGAACGTATGGATGTGTGGATGTATGGATGTATGGATGTATGGATGAATGCATGTGTGTGTGTATGGATGTGTGGATGTATGTATGCATCGATGTATGGATGTATGGATGCATGTATGTATGGATGGATGGATGTATGGATGGATGGATGTATGGATGGATTGATGTATTGGTGGACGGATGTATGGATGTATGGACGTATGGATGTATATATGTATGGATGTGTGTATGGATGTATGTATGGATGTATGGATAAATGGATGCATCGGCGGTGGGAAGTACGGATGGTAGGATTTATGGATGTATGGATGTGTGGATGTATTGATACATCGATGGATGGTTGTGTGAACGGATGCATGAATGCATGGATGGGTATATGGATGGATGGATGGATGGATGGATGGATGAATGGCTGTTAGGATGAATGGACGTTTGGATGGATGTAATAATGGTTGGATTTATGTATGGAAGGATGAATACGTGGATGGATGTATGTTTGGATGGATAGATGTGTGGGTTCGTGGATGTATGGACGTATGGATGTGCGGGAGGATGAATGGTTGTGTGGATGAACTGAAGAGTGGGCGAAAGGATGGATGGAAGAACGGACGCATGTATGGATGGAAGGGCGTATCTATAGATGCATGTACGAATGTATGTATGGATATATCCATGGATGTATGAATGGATGTGTGTATGGATGTATTTATGGATTTGTGTATGGATGTATGTG
This sequence comes from Eufriesea mexicana, assembly GCF_001483705.2. Taxonomy (NCBI): domain Eukaryota; kingdom Metazoa; phylum Arthropoda; class Insecta; order Hymenoptera; family Apidae; genus Eufriesea; species Eufriesea mexicana. Next base: position 560 of record NW_016913994.1, on the reverse strand, counting down.
TGGATGAATGGATGTATGTATGTATGGACGTGTGTATTGGTGTATGTATGGATGTATGGATGTACGTATGGATGTATGTATGGATGGATGGTTGTATGTTTGGACCTACTTATGGATGTATGCATGTGTGGATGGATGGATGTATGGAACGATAGGTGTTTGTCTGTATGTATGTGCGGGTGGATGTAAGGATGGGTGGGAGAACTGAAGAGCGGCTGAAAGGATGGGTGGAAGAACGGATGCATGGACGGATGGAAGGGCGTATGAATGGATGCACGTGTGGTTGGATGTATGGATGTATATGGGAATGTATGTATGGATATATCTATGGATGTATGTATGGATGTGTGTATGGATGTATGTGTGGACGTTTGGATGGATGTATTTATGGATGAATATATGGATGGATGGATGTTTGGGCTGACAGATGAACTGGTGCGTGGATGTATGGACGGAAGGATGTTTGGATGGACGGACGTGTGAGTGGATTGAGGTATGGATTTTCGAATGCACGGATGTACGGATACATGGATGTATATATGTTAGGATATATGGATGGA
>NW_016913993.1:0-578 GCF_001483705.2 Eufriesea mexicana | reverse complement strand
TGCATAAATAAGGAGGAAGAATTCAATTGGCCGGCTATAGTCATTGCAATTCTATAGAGTCTGAATGGAAAATCCACTATTTTCGACTAATATCATGGTGAGCTGACATCCTTGCATGAATAAGGAGGAAAGATTCTACTGGCGAGCTATAGCCAATGCAATGCTATAGAATCTGGCTGGAAATTTAATTTTATTGGCACTTATGACTAATATCGTAGTGTGGTATCCTTCTTGCATAAATAAGGAGGAAATATTCTATTGGCCAGCTATGGCCATTGCAAGTCTATACTATCAGGATGGCAAATTCAGTTTTATTGACATTTTCGACTAATATCGTGGCGAGCTAACTTTCTTGGATAAATAATGAGGAATGAATCTATTGGCGTGCTAAAGCCATTGCAATGCTGTAGCATGTGGCTCGAAAATTCTATTTCATTTACATTTTCGCCTAATATCGTGGTGAGCTGACTTTCTTGCATAAATAAGGAGGAAGAATTCTATTGGCCTGCTATAAACATTGCAATTCTATTGAATCTGTCTGGAAAATTCAATTTAATTAACATTTTCGACTAATATCG
>NW_016913992.1:0-591 GCF_001483705.2 Eufriesea mexicana | reverse complement strand
CAATGGCAAGTGCAGGCATCTACTTGCCAGAGAATAAGTCTATTCAAAATCTATAAGCTGTCATATCTTGGTGATTTGATCGCCTAATGCCTTCAATCCAACGGCAAGTACAGCCATCTACTTGCCAGAGAATAGGTCAATTCAAAATCTATAACCGGTTATATCATGGTGAATAGACCGCCAAACGCCTCCAATCCAATGGCAAGTACAGCCATCTACTTGCCAGAGAATAGGTCAATTCAAAATCTATAACCGGTTATATCATGGTGAATAGACCGCCAAACGCCTCCAATCCAATGGCAAGTACAGCCATCTACTTGCCAGATAATAGGCCTTTTCAAAGTTTATAACCTGATATAGCTTGGAGGATAGATCGCCTAACGCCTTCAATCCAATGACAAGTACAGCCATCTACTTGCCAGATAATAGGCCTTTTCAAAGTTTATAACCTGATATAGCTTGGAGGATAGATCGCCTAACGCCTTCAATCCAATGGCGAGTGCAGCCATCTACTTGCCAGAGAATATTCCTGTTCAAGATCTATAATCTGTTATAGCTTGGAGAATAGGTCGCCTAACGTCTTCAACCAAT
>NW_016913991.1:4534-5113 GCF_001483705.2 Eufriesea mexicana | reverse complement strand
CCTCCGGCGAGGCTAGCAACAGTGGTCCCTGCGCGTTAGTCTGGGATAGGCTACGTTTGCTTACGAAACGTCTGGCTTTTCTAGGAGGGAGTAGCTTAGACCTTTGTGCCATACCCTGCTATTCGTTGGATGCCTCTGCTCTAATGTGCCCTAATATGTTCTGCCTGTCTCTGGGGGGCCAGTAGTTGTGCTCTCGGCACGCTAGGTTGAGTCATGTTGCGTTTCGTGGGTTAGGTTAGGAAGGATTTTCCAGTGTTTCATTGACCTTTGTGCTGTACACTGCTATTCGGTGGGCTTCTGCGATCTGCTGTGCTACAACACGGCCTGCTTTGCACTGTGGAGTTCAGCAATAGCGGTATAGGCACGTTAGGTTGTGTCATGTTACGTTTGTTTATGTTTGGTTAGGTTCGGTTTGGTTAGGGTGGCTTAGACTTTTGTGGTATACACTGCTATTCGGCGGACTTTTGTGCTCTACTGTGCTCCAGTATATTCTGCTTGGCTATGGGGTGGCCAGAAATAGTGGCCGCGGCGCGTTAGGTTGAGTTAGGGTACGTTTTGCTTGCGTTAAAATTTGTGTGG
>NW_016913991.1:0-2211 GCF_001483705.2 Eufriesea mexicana | reverse complement strand
TAGGTTGCGCTGGGACACGTTTGGTTCGATTAGGTTAGGCTAAGTTTGGTTAGGGTAGCTTCGACTTTCGTGCTATTCACTGCTATTCGGTGGATTTCTGTGCACTTATGTGCCATAGTATGCTCTGCTTGGCTCTGTGATGGCCAGAGATATTGGTCTCGTACCGTCATGCTCAATTACACTACGTTTGGATAGATTAGGTAGGGTCGGGTTAGGTTAGGTTACGTCTGACCTTGTGCTATACACTGCAGTGAGGTGGATTTCTGCGCTCCGCGGTGCTCTAGTATATTCTGCTTGGATCTGAGGAGGCCGGCAATCGTTGTCTCGGAACGTTAGGTTGGGTTATGCTACGTTTGGGTATGTTACGTTTTGTTAGGTTAGGAGAGAGTGGCTTAGGCTTTTGGGCCATTCATCGCTATTCGGTGGATGTCTCCGCTCTACTGCTATCTAATACGTTCTGCTCGGCTCTTGAGAGGCCAGAAATAGTAGTCTCGGCGCGTTGGGTTGCGTTATACTACGCTTCCTTATGACACGTTTGGCTATGTTAGTAAACAGTAGCTTAGACTTTTGTGCCATACACTGCTTTTCGGTGGATTTTTGCCATCTACCAAGTGCTCTAATATTTTCTGCTTGTCTCTGGGCAGGCGAGAAGTAGTGGTCTCGGCACGTTAGGTTGAGACATGTTACGTTTAGTTCGGTTAGGTTGTGTTAAGCTTGGTCAGGTTATCTTCTACTTTCGTGCTGTGCACTGTTATTCGGAGGACTTCTGCGCTCGCCTTGGCTCTTCTATATTCTGCTTGGCCCTGGGGAGGTTAGCGACATGGGTCGCGGCACGTTACGCTGTGATAGGCTACGTTTGGTTGGGTTACGTTAGCTAGGGTTGGGTATGGATATCTATCACTTTTGTGCTGTACACCTCGATTCTATTGATTTCTGCGCTCTACTGTCCTGTAATATATTCTGCACGATTCCGGGGATGCCAGCTATATTGATCGCGGTACGTTAGGTTTAGGTATGTAACGATTTGTTACGTTAAGGTTTTATATATCAGAACATGTTTGCTATGACTTTTGTGCTATACCCTGCTATTCGGTGCATTTCAGCTAGCTCGTGCTCTATAGTATGTTCTGCTTGGCTCTGGGATAGACAAAAATAGTGGTTTCGTCATGCAAGGTTGAGATAGGTTGCGTTTGGTTATGTTACGTTTGGCTAGGTTAGGATAGGCTACTTTGTCTTTTATGCTATACACTGCTATTTGGACGACTTCTGCGCTCTAGCCTGATCTAATATCCTCTGCTTGGCTCTGTGGTGCCCAGTAATATTTGTCTCGGCACGATAGGTTGATTTAGGTTACCTATCGTTGGGATAGGTTAGGAATGTTTGTTTAGGGTTTCTTGTCTTTTGTGATATACATTGCCATTCGGCGCCTTTCCGCGCCCTACATAGCTCTGCTATACTCCGCTAGACCCTGGAGGGTCGAGCAGTGGTAGTCGTGTCACGTCAGTTTGAGTTAGGTTACGCATGGTTACATTACGTTATGTTAAGGTTGATCAGGGTAGCTTTGACTTTCGTAACATACACTCTTATGTGGTGGGTTCTGGTGATGTGCTGTGCCCTACTATATTCTCCTTGGCTTTGAGGTCACCTGCAGCAGCAGTCGCGGCACGTTACGTTAAGGTATGCTACGTTCCGTTTGTTCAGGTTAGGTCAGGTTGGGTTAGTGTACCTTCGTCTCTTGTGCTGTTCACGAAAATGCGGTCGATTTCTGCGCAATACTGTGCTTTAGTACCTTGTGCTTCTTTCCGTGGATACCAGCAATATAGATATCGCCACGTTAGGCTCAGCTATGTTACGTTTGGGTATGTTTTGTTTGGCTGGGTTAGGATAGGCTACTTCTACTTTTGTGCCTGCTATTCAGTGGATTTTTGTGTCCTACTGTGCTCTACTGCATTCTGCTTTGCTCTGGGGAGGCCAGCAATATTGGTCTCGTCACGTCATATTGAGTTTGTGTAGGTAAGATTAGGATATATCAGGTCGGGGTATGTTTGACTTTTGTGCTCTACACTGCAGAGCGACGGATTTCAGAGCTCTCCTGAGCTCTAGTATGATCTGCGGGGCCGTGAAGAGGCCAGCAGTGCTGTTCTCGTCACGTTAGGATGAGTTATGCTACGGTTGGTTATGTTACATTTGGTGATGGTAGGATAGGATAAT
>NW_016913990.1:0-230 GCF_001483705.2 Eufriesea mexicana | reverse complement strand
ATCATCCATACATTCGTGCATCCATACACACATACATCCATACATATGTCTACCCATACATCCACCCATCCATACACCCATATATCCATACATGCATACATCCATACATACATGCACCCATACATCCATCCATCCATACATGCACCCATCCATATATCCATCGATTGATACATCTATACAACAATGCATCGATCCACCCATCCATACATCCATACATACATCAATACATA
>NW_016913989.1:8638-10546 GCF_001483705.2 Eufriesea mexicana | reverse complement strand
GGCTGTAGAAAATCTGCAACAAAACGTTCGATACTACTGTTATATCATCAAGACGCAAATATTTGAAGAGTCTAATTTTATACGATTCATACGATTGATTAAGATTTATTCAATTACAATATTTGCAAACGTACTTATATTGTTGACTTCTGGAGCAGCGATGAATCCTGTCCAGGAAAGAAATGACTTCGATGCCATCGGACTTGTCGGATCTACGGAAAAATATGTAACATGTTGAATAATAAAATTTATTCTTTAAAGAAAGAAATTAATTAAATTACAGTGTGCAAACATACTTACATACTTACGTTCTTGGATTGCAGAGCAGCCTGCGGTCCATTCCTGGGTAGTGTCGACTCTAATACCGGTAACGAATATTTAAAAAAAAAAAAAGAAAAATAAAAGATTATTAACGCGTCCGTTTGAATTTTCATCGGCGAACAAACACTGACTCTACATTCGCGTATGGCTATTATGATTATATATAGCAAGAGCTATTGGGCTCTGAGGAAAAAGTTTAATACGTAAAAAAGCACTGACTCGAATGGTGGCATCGCGCACGGCCTCGAAAATTCCTGTAAAAAGGTATTAGTGGGGAGAGGGGGGTGGGGAGGGGGTGACGAATGTCGTGAGAGTTATTCTCCCTGTCGAACAAATGTTAAGAAAATACTGCTGTATTTATAATGTTGTAACCATCCATTATTTCTCTTGTTTATCATTCAAGTCGGAAATAAAACACTTATTTGAAATATGTAATACATAGTAACTATTATAAAGAATTTCTCGATCTTATCAAACAATTACAAACGATGAGAATGGAATATGGTAGAATTTGAAATATAACTACGCCATCAACCTGCGCAGTCGAGCTGCGCATACCGACCACGCAGCCGGACTGCGCAGACGGACCCGCGCATACCCACCGCGCATATTAACTGCGTATACGGATTGCACGATGATATGACGCAATAATTTCCAAACTTGCGTTTGAAAATTCAACGCAACTGTAATTTCGACTCTTTCGTAAAAATAATAAAAATGATTGTTTAAGAACAAATTATGACGATGATGTAAAATATTCGAAACCGAAATAATATAATATGTGAATTATTTCGCTTTCGAAGTCAAATATAACAAGATCTAATGAATATTTTTCAAAACTTCAAATATAGTAATAATTATATATTATAAAATGATACATGAAACAAATTACCAATGATGCAATAAACAAAAGTATTTACGTACATGTAATAAGTCTAGCTTCGATATAAGAAGTTCAACAATACCACACTTTAACGAAGACTTGGCAGATTTGAGGGCGAGCGAACATGGCGTCCGTGCTTCGTTCTCAAACGCGTTCGTTAATGTCTCAAGCCTTCTACACCATTCTTACGATCAACCAACATACTGCACACACGAAAATCATCATTTAGTACAAATATGTAAAAGTATTACTAATTAGATTGAAAGGTGAGAATAATCGTATTGAAATTTCGATTCAAAGACGCGATAATATACGTACCAGTAATTGGATCACACGTCCAGTTGCTGCGACGTTCAAAAGGAGAATGACCCCACCCTAGCATAGCGTTGCCTAGCCGTCAGCGGATTGGTCGAGAGACCTAGCTCTTCCCGCCATTTCAAAAGCCCGCGATAGCAGGAAGATTTGAACTTCGTAGAGGCCGTCATGTCTGACAAATCACGTGACTGGGGCGTATATATTGTAGAAACCAGGATAACATACTGAAAAATTTGTATTCCGCTATTTAATGGTCGCAAATAATTTGTTTAATAAGTACATAATATAATTGGAGGGATTGTTGCCTTTAGCACGAAATAAAATTGTATTTCTTGCCAAATTATGTATTATTAATGTAAAATTATATATTATTAACATATAATTATAAA
>NW_016913989.1:2613-8561 GCF_001483705.2 Eufriesea mexicana | reverse complement strand
ATACATAATATTATACAGTATAAAAATTATATATTATTTATATATTATTAATTATATATATTAATTATATACATTAATAATTGTACATTACAATTTCTTTCGTATTACTACTTTTATGAACTTCCTTTATTCACATATAACATTGATTCACTGTAATTAAGTGCTAATATTGAAAATGATTTCGAATATTTGAAAATCCTAACAACGAAATAGATTTATTGATACAATTTATATGATCATTTTGAACAACGTAGTGTTCACAAACCAAATAATGCAAATTGTGAAAGTTACTCGAATCTTTTATTTAAATTGTGAAAAATCCAGTGAATTAACTTTCAGTCATATATAAATTATTAACACATCTTTGAAGTGACTTATTTCGACCATTTTAAACTAAGAAATGATTTAATACAAAATTTTCGAAGCAAGAAGATTTAATTTAACAATTTAACTTCTTTCTAGTTTTATCGGAAAGATCCTAAGAAACTATGTAATAATTGCAAATTTTGTAACAAATATCAATAATGACACATCAAAAGTATGATGCATATCTTTTACGTTTATTGTGTGTTAATACATTAGGCATTACCAGCTTTCAATCAAAAGCTGTAAAATCAGCCATTTTCCAATATGCCATTCGCTCCTTGAACCTTTTACGCTCTCAGGCCATTCCAGTCAGTAGAGGTTAATCTGTACACAAGAAAACAAAGACTTTAATCAAATGATCAAAGCTAAATGCAAATATCTTAGTAAAAGGTAATAGGCGATCGTAAATTCTGTTACAAGCAGCGAATATAACCCTAATACGGGAATACAGTAACATGTTACAAGCACGATCAAATGAAAAAATCGACCACAAACCTTACAACATTCTATGATATTTTACGATAATATTAAATATGTAATTAAAGAATGTTTAACGATTACATTAAAGATTAACAATGTTCGAATAAAATGAAAGTACAAACGCACATTGAGTCTATCTTTGTAACATAATTAATGTTCGCCATTACCAAATTTCGACATATATTGGCAAAATTTGATTACACACCATCATGGTGTCTATTGCTCGTCCTCCAATGCTATCGTTGGTGCGTCCAATACGATCTACGTGATCCTTGGAATCAAGAATCATAAGTACCCTTGTCATCTCTATACCGGATTTGTTCTTCCTCTCAGCAACACCATTGCACTGCTGTATCCTGACTGGAACCAAATCATGTTTTATTTCCTTTTGATTTAAACAAACCTAGAGGTCTTCTCTCACAAACTCACCTCTATTGTCTAATCATATAAGTACTTTCCAATTTCTTAACACATTGATTTTCTTTCAATGTTACCAATATTTTGATTCTCTCAGCTATCTGACCCTATAAGAGCAAGATAAATAATCACTATCAAATAATCATCAATAGATAAGATGTACCTTTTACCTCCTTTTGACATTGCTTTTATTGATCCAATCATGTCCATGTGTCACAGCCTCATTATTCCTACTGTCTTTATAGTTTCAAAGTTCCTATGCATGTTGCTACAGATATTTGGTTTAAAGTAATATTCACGCTCTATATTCAATTTATTTTTACCTTTCATAAATATTACCAATTGATCATTCTCCATCTTTCCAATGATTCTCATATTTGCATGTCAATGCCACACTTCTTCCTCTGTTGTTACACCTGCTGCCTCTTTCATATTTCTTAATTTCACACAATATGCATTTCTTTTTCTCTCTACTTTCATATGGACTTCTCTCTTTTCTTTAAATGTCTCAGCTCCATTATTCTGAAACATAACACATTAGTTCTGGTCAACAATATTTCTCTATGTAAGAGCTTAGATATAATATTCTACATTTCTCATTTAGCAATAATCATACTCTGTATTCAATTTATTTTTACCTTTCATAATTGTTAAGAAGTGTTCATTCTCCATTTCTTCAATGATCCTCATATTTGCATGTCAATGTCACAAATCTTTCTCTGTTGAGATATGCTCTATCTATTTGCTGTTACTTGATTAAACACACTATGCATTTTCTCTTCTCACTGCTTTCATTCGAACTTCTCTTTTCTTTATATATCTCAGTACCATCATTCTGAAACTTTACACATTAGCTATGATCAGTTACTTTGACCACGGATATTAATATTTAATCAGATCAGGACAACATTCCTTCCCATCTCACTGTATTCTCTATATCTTGGCATTATACAAGTACATCAACTAAAATAATTTTATTTCTTTTTGTATGCATGAACTATGTCCCTTTCTGAATCTTGATTTGACAATCAAATATTACTATCTCGTATGTCACATGGTTAGCAGTCCTACAATCAAATAAACATATCATACCTTAAACACACATTACAGCTTCAATTTTATTTACTATAAAAAATAAATGTTGGCATCCAATACCACAACGCTGGTGACATTCCACGAATCGGCTACTGTTCTCCCTTTGCACGTGTCCGCTTGTTTCAACAGAATGATCTTCTAACAACCGGGTTCGTATATCACTAAAAAAAGGTAGAATAAGAATGGCTTATATCTTACACTATTTAATTATAATTGCAAATTATAGTAACACAATGACTTACATCCTTTTGCATGGTACAGGCACAACTCCATGGACACAATGAATAGACGAATTCGAAAAAAAATAGGTGTACCAGTTAAAGAAAACACTAATCAACGTTGGTATACCGAAAAAACCAAATCCAAGAAACCCAACTTCGAAAGTAGAACCCAAAAAAGTAAATTGCGACGTACGATCTGAGAGCCACAGACACTTTAGGCACTATTATTCAAAAACACACACACGAAACCGAAAAAAAATATCCAATCCCGTTAAGGAAAAAATCACTCTACGCGAATATGTGAAAAAATCCGATTCAAAAAGCCTAATTCAAAAGATAGATGACAAAAAATTTAATTGCGTCGTACGATTTGACAGCCACTGACACTTTCGGCACTATTTTAGAAAAACGCACACTCGAAACCGGAAAAAAATAACCAATCCCGTTATAAAAAAAATCACTCTACGCAAATTAGTGGAAAAATCCGATTCAAAAAGCCTAATTCAAAAGATAGAAGCCAAAAAAGTAAATTGCGTCGCACGATCTGCCAGCCACTGACACATTCGGCACTATTTTAGAAAAACGCACACACGAAACCGAAAAAAAATATCCGATCCCGTTAAGAAATAAATCACTCTATGCGAATCGGTGGAAAAATCCGATTCAAATAGCCTAATTCAAAAGATAGAAGCCAAAAAGAGTAAATTGCGTCGCACGATCTGACTAGCACTGACACATTCGGCACTATTTTAGAAAAACGGAAACACGAAACCGAAAAAAAATATCCAATACCGGTAAGTAATAAATCACTCTACGAGAATGAGTGGAAAAATCCGATTCAGAAAGCCTAATTCAAAAGATAGAAGCCAAAAAGTAAATTGCGTCGCACGATCTGGCAGCCACTGACACATTCGGCACTATTTTAGAAAAACCCACACTCGAAACCGAAAAAAAATAACCAATCCCGTTTAGAAATAAATCAGTCTACACGAATCAGTGGAAAAATTCGGTTCAAAACGCCTAATTCAAAAGATAGAAGCCAAAAAAGTAAATTGCGTCGCACGATCTGACTAGCACTGACACATTCGGCACTATTTTAGTAAAACGCAAACACGAAACCAAAAAAAAATATCCAATCCCGATAAGTAATGAATCACTCTACGCGAATCAGTGGAAAAATTCGGTTCAAAACGCCTAATTCAAAAGATAGAAGCCAAAAAAGTAAATTGCGTCGCACGATCTGACTAGCACTGACACATTCGGCACTATTTTAGTAAAACGCAAACACGAAACCAAAAAAAAATATCCAATCCCGTTTAGAAATAAATCAGTCTACACGAATCAGTGGAAAAATCCGGTTCAAAACGCCTAATTCAAAAGATAGAAGCCAAAAATGTAAATTTCGTCGCACGATCTAACAGCCACTGACACATTCGGCACTATTTTAGAAAAACGGAAACACGAAACCGAAAAAAAATATCCAATCCCTGTAAGTAATAAATCACTCTACGAGAATCAATGGAAAAATCTGATTCAGAAAGCCTAATTCAAAAGATAGAAGCCAAAAAGTAAATTGCGTCGCACGATCTGGCAGCCACTGACACATTCGGCACTATTTTAGAAAAACGCACACTCGAAACCGAAAAAAAATAACCAATCCCGTTTAGAAATAAATCAGTCTACACGAATCAGTGGAAAAATCCGGTTCAAAACGCCTAATTCAAAAGATAGAAGCCAAAGAAGTAAATTGCGTCGCACAATCTGACTAGCACTGACACATTCGGCACTATTTTAGTAAAACGAAAACACGAAACCGAAAAAAAATATCCAATCCCGGCAAGTAATAAATCACTCTACGAGAATCAGTGGAAAAATCCGATTCAAAAAGCCTAATTCAAAAAATAGAAGCCAAAAAAGTAAATTGCGTCGCACGATCTGACAGCCACTGACACGTTCGGCACTATTTTAGAAAAACGCAAACACGAAACCAAAAAAAAATATCCAATCCCGATAAGTAATGAATCACTCTACGCGAATCAGTGGAAAAATCCGATTCAAAAACCCTAATTCAAAAGATAGAAGCCAAAAAAGTAAATTGCGTCGTACGATCTGACTAGCACTGACACATTCAGCACTATTTTTGATAAACGCACACACGAGACCGAAAAAAAATATCCGATCCCGTTACGAAATAAATCAGTCTACGCGAATCAGTGGAAAAATCCGGTTCAAAACACCTAATTCAAAAGATAGAAGCCAAAAAACTAAATTGCGTCGCACGATCTGACTAGCACTGACACATTCGGCACTATTTTAGAAAAACGCAAACACGAAACCGAAAAAAAATATCCAATTCTGTTAAGGGAAAAATTACTGAAGACTGTTATGCCGAAGAAATCTAACCGAAAAGCCTAATTTCATTAATATAAGCGAATAAAGTATACTGTGTAGAGCAATTTCACAGGCACCTGCTTTTCCGTTACTTTGGTTCATATATGCACCTTCAATTGTAATATAATTGCCCTACTGGTTCGAGAACAGCCTATTCTATGCAGTAGTTATGAAATATTCTAATCCACAATTAAAATTTAGAATGTAAAAGAGATAATGCATAACTATGTTACAATGGAATGTCGAGAACGAGGAAAAATTGAAAAAACTATTGGAAAGTTGCCTATTCAGAGTAATACTTATTAAATATTCCAACGATCTGTCGAAATCTAGAATCTTCTATAGCCGATAATAACGGACAATGCGGTAGTATCATAGGATACGGCACTAACACCACTTTATTTCCCATGTAGATCGTTAGACGATTTACGCTATGTAACATCACTTTTTTTCACATGTAGTATATTACCACCGAAGAAATGTTCACAGTTAGTAATCCTGAACTTCATAAAGTAATTAAGACGTCAATCAGCGATATCACTACTTCACGAAACGTTCTGAGATTTAATGTTTTATTCCGACGCGGGAGAATATTGCACCATGTTACTGTTATGCCCGTTTGCCGTCAACTGGAAGTTGGCTACAGCCGGATATGCTAGGAATTTTTGTAGAGGGAAAATGTTGCATCTTTGAAATAGCTATGTGATAAAGTATCGATGTAAAATATCAAACGATTTCTCATATATTTAATAACATCAATGATGTAAATATAGATACATTTCTGTTGCGAATAATTCTAAATTTCTATAATTAATTTATGAACTGAAATTATTTGCTATTCCATTATAGTAATGGAAAAACAAACCATTAGTGTCTTCGGCAATGGTTTAAACACTCTATGCAATAATCACCAATAATGAATTAAATAACAATGAATTCATATCCAGACTTATATTAGAAGGCTCGCTGAGGCTGTCT
>NW_016913989.1:0-1996 GCF_001483705.2 Eufriesea mexicana | reverse complement strand
TTCTATAACATAGTTATAATGTAAACAATAAACTAACTCTTTCTCTTTATTTATAACTTCTAATTCTTCTTAAGTTTTTACTTCATCATCACTTTCCCAATCGCTATTACAGACTTTTTCCTTTTCTTATTTCGAGGTCCAGGTGGTTCAACAGCTGGTTGTGAGCTTTATTTTGGATCAGTTAAATGATCATGATCTGATTTGCCCTTACCACTAAACTTTTTATTTAATATCACAGATTCTTCATCATCTTCCTCTGCTTCTTTACCAAATGATAAAAGATTGAAGTCTCTGTAACAAAATTTTTCATTACAAAGAATAATACTATTAGGCCTAAATTCTGCAAACATATATGATTTTTACTTTACTCCTGCTGTTTTAATTTTTGAACTGTCTTTTACTTCTTCACTTTCCTGTACTAGTATCCTTGGTATAATATCAGAAAATGGATTGTTCAATATTATAGTTTTTATGAATCTTGGAGGATAAAGTGGTCTATCATTCTACAAAACAGGAAAAATATTATATTTATATCAATTCTTGATATATTTTCTTGGAAACATTCTTGTAAACCAGCAAGTGCTTCTTCAAGTTTAAACATGTGATATATAGCTTCTCCAGTAACTTTACCAAAGATTGTATGTTTATTCTGTAAATCTGTAATGTTGTATGAAATTCTTGTATGAAATTAACTAATACTTTATTACTTTACCCTTAGTGGCTGGCTCTTGCATATATATATTACTCATGTTTGTAAGTCTATAATAAAAAACATCTTTTGTTAATAATATTTCATATTAAATCTTTAGGCATTTACAAATCAGTCGACCAAATGGTTCTTTCTTGAAATAATCATCAGCAGGTAAAACATACCTTTTACCTCCTTTTAGCATTGGTTTTGTTGGTTCTATCAGTTCCATGTGCCACAGCTCCATTATTCCTTCTTGCTGCTTTTATAGTTTCCATGTTCCTATAGATATTTCTACATATTTTTGCCTTAATGCAATAATTACACTCTATATTCAATTTATTTTTACCTTTTATAACTATTAGCAATTTCTCATTTTCCATCACTTTAATGATCCTCATATTTACATGTCAATACCAAACATCTTTCTCTGTTGATACATGTGCTGCCTCTTTTCTGTCTCATGATTCCACATAATATATATTTTCTGTTTTCACTGCTTTCATTCGAATTTCTCTCTTTTCTTTTTGTACCTTAGCTCCATCATTCTGAAATTTAATACATTGGCGATGATCATTGACTTTGACCACTGATATTAATATTTATTTAGATTAGGAATACAATATACCTTTCAATTTCACCGTATTCTCTATATCTAGTTGTTACAAGAGGCCATCACCTAAATTAGTTTTATTCTTTTATCTGCCTAAGCCATCTCCATTTCCTGAATCTTTATTTGACCATCAAAGATTACTATCTTGTATGTCATATGGGTCGCCAACCTAGAATCCAATAGATATATCATAACTTACATATTTGTATTGCTGTTTCAATTTTTTCTCGCTATAAAATATAATTCTTCTACATCTCATGATTCTAGCCTGGTGATATTCCACAAGTCCAATATTTTTCTTACATTGCACGTGCCTGCTTATTTCAACACAATATTTCCTTTTCACAACCAAGCTCTGCGATCACTAATAGAAGGTAGAAAAACAATGGCTTGTAACTTACACAATTTAATCACAACTGATGCTTATGTTAAGACAAAGACTTACTTTCTTTTGCGTAATGTAGGTACCCCTGCATGGACACAACAATACTTCCGACGTTTGTTTACAATTTTTTCTCATTTTCTATGCACTCCCCTGTTCACTTGGAGAGAAATTAACAAATCACTCAATTTCTGTGATTAATTTATGAAATTTTATAATTGCGTTGTAAAGGCATACCTTTGCACATTTGTCGTCTGTCAGATAAAGAAATGAATGCTGATTGTCTAATTAAAACAAACTGCTGTTTGGGCTG
>NW_016913988.1:0-287 GCF_001483705.2 Eufriesea mexicana | reverse complement strand
TGTATGGATCGATGGATGTATGGATGGGATGATGTATGGATGGATGGAAGTATGGAGGGATAGATGTATGTCTGTATGGACTTGCGGGTGGATGAATGGATGGGTGGATGAACTGAAGAGTGTGTGAATGGATGGGTGGAAGAACAGATGCATGGATGAATGGAAGGGCGTATGTATAGATGCATGTGTGGCTAGATGTATGGATGTATGTGTGGCTGTATGAATGGTTGTGTGTATGGACGTGTGTATGGGTGTATGTATGGATGTATGGATGTACGTATGGATGT
>NW_016913987.1:0-301 GCF_001483705.2 Eufriesea mexicana | reverse complement strand
TGGTTAAGAGGTCGCCTAACCTCTGCAACCAGTGGCAAGTACAGCCACCTACTTGCCAGAGAATAGGTGTACTCAAAATCTATAATCTGATGTAGCTTGGAGAATAGGTTGCCTAACGCCTTCAACCAATGGCAAGTACAGCCACCTAGTTGCCAGAGAATAGGTCCCTTCAGAACCTATAACCTGTTATAGCTTGGTGAATAGTTCGTCTAACGCCTTCAATGCAATGGCAACTATTGCCATCTACTTGCCAAAGAATATGTCAATTCGAAATCTATAATCTGTTATAGCTTGGTGAATA
>NW_016913986.1:0-575 GCF_001483705.2 Eufriesea mexicana | reverse complement strand
CCTAAGCAAACGTAATCTAACACATCCTAACGTTTCGCGCCCACTGTTACTATCACCCCCAGAGTACAGCAGAGTACTGTAGAGCAATGTAGGGCGCAAAAATCCACCGAAGAGCAGTATGTAGTGCAAAAGACAGTTCTATCCTCTCATAACATGTCCAAGCGCAATATTAACAAACGTAACCTCACTTAACCCAACGTGCCGAGACCACAGCTGCAGGCCTGCCCAAAGCCAAGCAGAAAATACCAAAGCAAAGTAGCGCGAAGGAAGCCAGAAAATAGCAGTGTATGGCACAAAAGTCAACGATATCCTAACGTAACCTGGCATAACCGAAACTGTCCAAACGTAGAGTAACTAAACGTAACGAACCGAGACCGCTGTTGCTGTCCTCTCCAGAGCCAAGTAGAATACACTGGATCACAGTGGGGCGCAGATAACTATTGAATAGCAGTGCATAGCACAAAAGCCAGGGCCATCCTAAACAATCGTAACCTAACTCAAGCGAAAGTGAAGAGACCACTATTTCCGGCCTCGCCAGAGCCAAGCAGAGCATATTATATCATCGTAGAGCACGG
>NW_016913985.1:0-492 GCF_001483705.2 Eufriesea mexicana | reverse complement strand
GATCCAATTCTCTCAATTGGAAGACTTAGGAGCGAAGAATTATAGCCTGTTAGGCAAAATATGCGATACATAAGCTAGGTCGTATATCAACTAGAAGAATCAGTGTGAAGAATTTTGTGTTGTAATTTCTAGGATGAAATCAGAGCGTTTAGTGTGCAAGGAAGTAACTGTATTCAGTATTACAACACTAGATATATAAAGTTTAATTATGGCTCGCTAGGCAAGATATAGAGATTGGTATCGATACGTAGGCTAGGTTGTACATCAACCAGAAGAATCGATGTGAAAAATTTTGTGTTTTAATTTCTAGAATGAAACCAAAGCGTTGAAGAGAAGTGATTGTATTCAGTTGTTAATAGATATGTGCCTGTGATTATGAAAGTGGTCTAAGTCACTTATATTTGCTTCTGAAATATTAAATGTTTCGGTCTTTAAATACGACATAACTTATAAAATTAGAAAAGAATTTTGTGTTATAATTTCTAGGATGAA
>NW_016913984.1:0-201 GCF_001483705.2 Eufriesea mexicana | reverse complement strand
TTTTCGACTAATATCGTGGTGACCTAATCTTCTTCCATATGTAAGGAGGAAAGATTCTACTGGAGAGCTATGGCATTTGCAATGCTATAGAATCTGGATGTAAAATGTAATTTTATTGGCATTTTCGACTAATATCGTCGTGAGCTGACGTCCTTGCATAAATAAGGAGGATGGATTCTATTGGCCAGCTATAGCCATTGC
>NW_016913983.1:0-6866 GCF_001483705.2 Eufriesea mexicana | reverse complement strand
ACGGAAATTTTGTATAATACAGACGATATTCGTGACAACGCGTCAAAAATTAACACAAAATTGGATAAAATAAATCGGGAATATTCGAACCGTAGAAACAAAAAGAAATATTGGTGGCTCGATACGCGTTAAAAGCAACTTGTATATAATTGTTAAGAAACATTGTAAGTAATCATGTACCAATAAATAAATGAAACCCAACACGAAATCCTCCTTAGTACGGCGACTAGTATCTCCGACAGGGAGAAGATAAATTTTCGTTTTATTTTCCCCTTTTATCTCTTTCACTTAACCATTTTCGCTTTGTTTTTCGTAATTTTCAGTGTTGGAACCCGGATTTCAATATATAATACGAGTACTAGCAACAAGGCTACTTTGGAAAAATACAAGTTGGCTGAGAGGAAAAAACTAAAACTGAAAACTGAAACTGAAACTGGAACTGGAGTGAAACTGAAACTGAAACTGAAGCTGACTTTTCGCAAATTTTGTGGGTGCTTATATAATGTTAGTTTTTGGTGGAGTGAAGATGATCATTGGCCCTTAGTGAAAGTAGAAATGAGTCAATTGTCTTTGAACTCTGAAATTGGTCTGCGTTTATCAACCAGGCCCTTCTAGTGACTAAGGGCCAACGAATCGTTAGTCATCCAACATCAGATTGCTCATACTTACTAGTAATGTATAATATAATATAAATTAAAATATATGTACCTCATCTACCTCCTCCCTCCTCCCTCATCCTCCTCTCCTCCTATTTATTTATCTATTTATTTATTTATCTAGTCTACCCCCTGTACCTTACCCACCTAAAACCAAAATCTGTATAGTTTCCATGCCTTTCAATACACAGGCAAACACGCATGCTAATATAAGATAGTTCTTAAGTTTAAATTTGATTACAGCTAACGAGTGCTTCACGCTGAAGCCATCGATCTCATAATCTAAGTTTTCATTTGTAACCCTTTTGTACGTTTTGGTCCTTTTATATGTATATTATTGTATCTAGTTTCTGGCGCATTAAACGTATGTTAAATTGAAAAAAAAATTGGCCTGCTAGGGTAGCCTTACCGATGTGTCCACTAGCAGGCCCGTGATGAAACGCAACCCTTCTTTTTCCTTTCGCCCCTTCTAGCACCACCCCCACATCGAGGATACCAGCGACCAGCTGGCATCAACCGCCATGGGGAGGATCCCCCCTTCAAATATTATCGCGAATCCCGTAAAATATTGATTTTCGCTGTTTACCAGTAGCTCATAGTGGAATCGTCTCAGGTCATCGCTTATTATAAGAGTTAGTAACTGTGGCGAAATCGATAAGGAAAAATCGATTATATTAACTCCGGAGCAACGACGCCATCAGTGGGCACACATTGTAATAGTTACTTTCAACTGTTTTAGGAAAAGGCGCCAGTCAAGCGCAAGATACTATAGAGTACGATTGTATAAAAATAAAACATGATTATCAAAAGCTGTCTTTCACCCAATTACAACAGTAACTATTTTCCATTTGGACGTGCAAATGAGAAATCGCTGTAGTCTACGAGAATCGAGTTAAGGGAGTAATGGGCTTTATTCTTACTCTAATTCACTTGCTCTGAACAACCTTGAACTTTGTTCCGAAAGTTCGTAGAATTACATTAACAAAATTCAGTTATTCAATTTTCGTCCAATTGGATGACACTCCTTTTAGAGTAATCCCCTTTCGAATGTATACACTAGCTCCACCGATGCTTCCATTGTTCAAAGTAGAGATGGAAATCTTTATGCGGAACGTTGTGCAGGAATCTCGTCGTTCACATTTATGGTTTCAATGTTGTCCAGATGTTCTTCACGCATGACATTTTTTATCTTTGGAAATAAAAATAGTCGCACGGGGCTAAGTTAGGTGAATACGGAGGGTTGTTAGATGACTGTTTAGTCATCTGTAGGTGTTTACGTATGCACATTAGATAAACTCCAGATCGCCTAATTTCCTCTTTGTATCCCTTACTCATCCTTATTGCCCTATTGCTCACAGCAATCCTGACCTTTCTTGCATTTTCCGCTCTTGACCAGTTAACTGTGTTTGACGAGTATACTCGTCATGGAGAAGTTGCAGGATTTTGTGTCATGACCAGTATATTCGTCATGCCTAAAGAGTAGTGACCACTGGCTATTTAAATCGTAATTTTGTGAAAAACAAAACATATTCTCAAATTTCAAGATGTTTGGAATATTTTGAGGCCAGGCCAGACTGTACCAAACAAATAAAAAATATGAAAAATTTGAGATAAACTCATGTGTCCCCGTATGCACTGGCTGAAACAGCGTACCAGTTCACGTAACGAATTTATTTATGTGCGACGATAACGTTTTTTAGATGTAGCGTAAAAGGGGCAAAAGCAAAAGTCGGAAAGCTCATTGTGGTATTATCATAGTGTAATCAGCAGCAAGAAAAAGACTCAAAAAATACTATAAAAAGATATTTCTTCATTTGTTAAATATTATTTTTTTGGATGCATTTATATTATATAAAAAAAATAAGGGATCATTATCGCAAATAAAATTTTTGCTGGAATTTATTGAGGACACTCTTGCATCGTATCCAATCCAAGCAGAAAAATCGGCACAAACTCGGCCATCTGGATCTAATGTGACCCAATTAGTCAGAAATCATGTTCCGGAGTGTTAAAGGTGTTATTACGCAAGGAAGAGTAGTCAGTGGAAAACTGTGTAGATCTTTATTGAACGGGCGAATGGTCAGAATTGGCCTGTTCAGAGCCTCGCAGGTCAAAAGTCGTCTTCAGAAGACTGGTGACAAAAGACTGGTGACGAAAGACAGAACATTGGGGGAAGGGGACGCCCACACACTGAAATGTAGAGTTTGCTTCACTATTGAATTTTACCATGACACGGAGCATATACCCGAAACTTCGAAAACAAGCAACCCTACACAAAGGTGTTCACACTGTTATAAACGTAATATCAGGAAGGAATCGCGTTACTGGCGTTCATTTGCATAATCCCATTGTGTATACTATCCTTTTTTTGATGAATACCACTCCATAGAAGGAATTTAAATTCTTACTTATGTATGTGTAGGATTTTTAGCTATATTAACCCTATGCAAACCAAAATCTGCGTGTCTAATAAAGAACAACTCTCTTCAATAACAAAACAAGTTTATTTAATTGACATAATACACTAGGCTCCTCTCAATTATAACAATCAACGTCTCGACTACACACACTCTATTCTCGACTACACCCCGTCTGCCTGCCTCACGCCCTTGCATCCCTATTTAAGCCAGATCTATCTCATTCTATACATACGCTGTTCCGTCGCGGAACAAGGAAGACCCGTTACGGTCTTCCGACAGCCAGGTCTTAGGGTCGAACAATTCGACATCGGAATTTTCCTCTCCATGCCTTCAGCATGTTTGAATGCTTTTACCTTTATTCTGAGTTCTCGTGTCGCGGGACACGAGTATCCTTGAAGTCCCTAATTTAACGAAATTAGGCGACGGTTCTTAAGACTTGGCTGACAATAGGCCGGAGGGCTTCACGTGTGGTCCGCACACGTTGCAAGCCTCAGGTCCACGCTAGAGGCCATAAACGACCGATGAGGTCACCAGCGCGTGGGTGGACCCCACGTACAGCTCTCTCGATAGCATAGAGCAAACGTATCACACACTCGCGGGCAAGACTCGTTAGTTAGATAGGAACACTTTTGGATGCGGATAGCTTATTTGGCGCTTGCGCAATCGAGCCCCCTTCTCGTCGTGTTAAAAGCTCTTGAAACACGGGGTTTCAAGCACAGGATCAATCGCACTAATCATAAAATAGTGCTCCCTCCAGTCGTGTCGGTTCGCGGCGCGCGCTTGGCGAGAAAGTCGGTTATCACGGGCGGCACTCGTCGAACGCGACCACACGTTTTCTCTCTCAATCATTCTATAGACATTCCGACAAAGGAGTTGTCGCTATTATTTTTTCTTTTCGCGCCAACCACCCGAGTCGTACCCGATACTCTTTTCTTTTTCCTTCAAAAGACTTGGACTCGAATGCTGAACACTTCACGATCGTAACGTTTCCATCATTGGCAGGACGTTTCGTTCTACAGAAGAGACTTCGCGGCGACACGCGTCGTAGCGAAAAGGTTAAAGATGGGTTTTCTTTGTTAATCCGCCGCGGAAATCAAGCGGATCGCCACTTCGTTTTGAGACTCCGGTTATCGCTGATACGTGCTCGTCACTCACTCCGCCTTATCGGTAACACGAGTTCGCATACTCTTACATACTCTTATAACAGTTTCTTACCTTGTGTCACGGTATTTCGCTGTGCTTGTTAGAGAGGCGAGTAATTAACTTGGGAAAATATCTAAGTTTCGCGCGATTTTACGGTCAACCAAGGTATAAGGTAATTGTAGTTTCGACTATCATATGGCAAAACGTTACTTAACTCTTTGGGGCACGCTGGGATTAAAAGGGTCCCACCTTTTTGATGCACCGTAATGCATGGTGGGACATTTTTAGTCCCACCTCGAAATATTGCAATAACTGCATGCGCATAGATTTATATTTCGTCTTATTTACGTAAAGGAGTTGGTAATACCTTCAACAAACATTATAAATGTATTCGCTTGTGTTGGCAACACATCATGCCTGTATAGATTCGTCGATTGTTGCAAGCGGAAGGTTTATTGCGACTATCTTTTTTTCCTGGTTTTATGTTTTTACATTACGTGATTCCTTTATTAGTAAAAATATACCAATTTTGTTTCATTTAGAATGCAATCAAATTTCTATGCAATATGGGTTTATTTTATTATCTAAAATCCTATGCCGCAAAGAGTTAATACCGAATGCTGTTCGATTTTATAGGATGATTCACGCTAGGATTATCAGAACCAGCCACCTGTAACTACTAATCGCCTTGCGTTTTGCTTCTGATTCAATTAGTGTAGTTTAATACAGATCGAAACAGATCTCTAAAATTTATTACAAATATCCATATCCTCTCTTTCTCTACCTATTTAGTTCTACAAATTTTCAATACAAAATTTATACGAGAGAAACGAGAAAAGTTTGTACGATAGATAAATAAGATTTACTTGTTTCGATATACAATCGCTAAGGAAAATATTCAAATCGCTCAAGTCTCTAAAATAATACCGAATTTTAGAATGCTATCTTAAAAATATTTTATAATTACTTTATAAATATTTTATAAATATTTATGATTATTTTATAATTATTTTATAAATATTTTATAAATATTTCTAATTTCATCCACGTGTGTTTAGCAACTGTATTTTATTTTGAATACGATATTATTTTGAAAATTTAAGACGAGAGAATTCGAATACTCTGATGAATGACTGTTACTATACGTAACAGAGCTACTACATTTGCATGACTATCAAAACAAAAATTTAACAAGGGAAAGATCTTATTACGAATCATCAAATATTCGGATACGAATCTGAAGATAACGTTTCAGTGACGGAGGAATAAATTTTCGACTTATCTTTCCCTTTAATTTCCATTTTCTCACTGCTACGATGGGCAAGCAATCAAAGTAAGACGTCAATTTCACGAGGATATATCCGTATTTATATATTATTAATGAAAACCTTTGACCACGTTTTTGTTACAGAATTATTATAAAAATGTCTTGCATCTGTTTATAGTATCATCATTCTCTAAAATGTTAATCAAAATCGGTGTTTTCTAATTGCGTGATTTCCTTAACACGTAATATCTTCCGCACTCGTGTTGCAGTTGTATCAATGTTTGATGTCGACATTTAAGGTCAACGTTTAGAACACGCTACAATGAAATATTTCAATGCAAATATGGAAAAGAAAATCTTACACTCGTGTCAGTGTGCAGCAATGGGCCATCGATTATGCGACTGTATTTTCTACACACACACGAATATTCAATCTACTACATAGGGGGTTCTGCAAAATGTCTGATGAGTTTTCGTAACCCGTGAGGCCTTTCAACCTGCCTAACGCTGGCCCTGCTTAGAATGACTCGCATTTTTCCCAAAGGATACTACCTAATGGATTTTATAAATAGGAGAAAATGTTAAAATTTATTGGTCGGTATATTGAAACCTGAACAGACGAAAAAAATTGCCACAAAAGGGCATTGCAAAACTGTAAGATGTCAAAAACTTGTTTAATTATCCGCCATTATCGCGTTCTTCAAGCTCGCGCTATTTATCAACCATACGTAGTAGCAACTCCTTTTCGAGTGCTCACGGCCATCTTCGAAATGTTCGTCGCGTCAAATCTTCATCCGTATCCAATTGTGTCCAATACCAACAGGCCAGTATCATAAAGACACCAGCACATCATATGGAACAACAAGACTGAAGAAAACAGAGAAAAACAGAAGGTAAAGCAGTTCGTATCAAGCGCTCCATTCGAATACATCGAGCCAATTATTGCGCTTAACCACTTGCGCTGGCAAAAAATTCGCAGACGCGCGTGCCAGAACGGTCCAGTGTTTTTGTGACAATTGCCTGACGACGTGTATACCACATCGTTGGCGATTCTGCGACAAAAGCATTACGACGTGCGTGGCACGTCTTTCCAGCGCAAGTGGTTAATAAACCTCTTCCTTGGAGACAGAATATTTTGGAAGTGGTATCTACCCTAATCTAGATATCCTATTCCTACACATAGTAATTACGAGTCTCACAAAATGTCAATTTACCTTGTATAAATAAAGGTCAATTTCTATACCTTTTATTTAAATTTTACGTGTATCTTTTCTTTCTTTTCCCTATACGTACACCGAATTCAGTACATGAACGATCACTTATGCGGCCGTCTGTATATTAACCTTTTCGATCGCGAATGAATGTCTGCATGCAGTCGAA
>NW_016913982.1:0-275 GCF_001483705.2 Eufriesea mexicana | reverse complement strand
TGATGCTCCGCTTGGCACTGTGGAGTCCAGCAATACTAGTTGCGGCACGTTAGGCTGGGATAGGTAACGCTTGGTTAGGTTAGGTTAGCTTGGGCTAAGACTTTTTTGCTTTACTCTGCTATGTTTTGGGCTTCTGCGCTGTACTACCCTCTATCATATTCTGCTTGCCCTTGTGGACGCGAGGAATAGTGGTCGCGTCACGATGTGTTATATTATGCTATGTCAGGTTTGGCCATGTTATCTCTGTCTTTTGTGATATAGACTGCCATTCGGTG
>NW_016913981.1:0-2499 GCF_001483705.2 Eufriesea mexicana | reverse complement strand
TGCCTGGATAGATATGACTTTTGTACTATAAACTGCTATTCAATGGACTTCTGCGCTCGGCTGCGCTCTACTACATCTTGTTTGGTCCTGGGGAGGCTAGCAATAGTGGTCGGGGTACGTTAGGCTGAGCTATGTTACGTTCGTCAATATCAAGTTTGGATGCATTAGGATAGGATAGCTTTGACTTTTGTGCTATACACTGCTATTCGGTGGCCTTCTGGGCTCAACTGTGCTCTAGTATGTTCTGTTTGGCTCTGCGGTGTCCAGCAAAAGTGATCTCGGCACGATAGGTTGAGTTACATTACGTTTTGGTTAGGTTACGTTGTGTCAAGCTCGGTCAGTTTATCTTTGGCTTTCGTTCTATACACTGCTATTCGGTGCATTTCTGCGCTCGACTGTGCTCCGACATATTATTCTTGGCCCTGGGAGGCCTGCAATATTCGCGGTACTTCGTGTTGAGTTAGGCTACGTTTGATTATGTTACGTTAGGTTATGTTTTGTTAGTATGATCTCGACATTCGTGCTATACACTATTATACGGAAGGTTCCTTTAGTGCACTGTGCTCTACTGTATTCTGCTTGGCTCTGTGGATTCCGTAATGTTAGGTTAGGTCTGGTTATGTTAGCATATCTTCGACTTTTGCGCTATTCACTGCAACGCGGGGTATTTCTGCGAACTACTGTGCTCTAGTACACTGTACTTGCCTCTGTGGAGGGCAGCAAAATTTGTCTCGCAATGTTAGGTTGAGTTAGGTTACGTTTGGGTATGCTAAGTTTGGCTAGGTTAGGATATGCTACTTCGACTTTTGTGCTTTACACTGCAGTTCCTTGAGATTCCGTGATCTACTGCCATCTGCTGCACTCCACTCGGATCTGTGGAGGACAGGTGCTGTTGTCGCGCCACGTCACTTTGAGTTACGCTACGTTAGGTTATGTTAGGTTGGGACAGGTTGGGTTACGGTATCTACGGTCTTTGTGCTATCCACTGCAATGAGGCTGATTTCTGCGCTCGACAGTGCTCTAGTATATTCTGCTTGTCTCTGTCAGTGTCAGCAATAGTGGTCTGGTCGTGTTAGGTTGAGTGAGGTTCCTTTTGCTTATGCTACGTTTGGCTAGGTTCGGATAGGATTCTTTGTCTTTTGTGCTCAACACCGTCATTCGTTCGCCTCCTGCGCTCTCATGTGCTATAATATGCTCTGCAAGGCTCTGGGTTGGCCAGTAATAGTGGCCTCGGCACATAAGTTTGAGTAAGTGTACGTATCGTTAGGCTAGGTTAGGGTAGCTCGGTCTGGATTTCTTTGACTTTTGTGCTCTACACTACTATTTGGTGGACTTCTGCGCTCGACATTGCCCTACTATACTCTGATCGACACTGGGGAGGCGAGAAATAGTGCTCGTGGGACGTCAGGTCTTGTTAGGTTACGCTTGGTTGGGCAAGGCTAGGTTGAGTTTGGTTAGGATAGCCATGACTTTCGTACTATACACTGTTATTCGGTGGACTTCTGTGATCCGCTGTGCTCTGCTACGCTCTGCTGGGCTCAGGTGTCGCCAGGAGCAGTGGTCGTGGCACGTAACTATGAGCCATGCTCCGTTTTGTTAGGTTAGGCTAGGCCAGGTTAGGTTACGATGTCTACGGCTTTTGTGCTATTCACTGCAATACGTTGGATTTCTGCGCACTACTGTGCTGTAGTACCCTCTCCTTGCATCTGTGTGAGCGAGCAATAGCTCTCGCCATGATACGTTGAGATAGGCTGCGTACGTGTGTGTCACGTTTGGCAATGTTAGGATATGCTTCTTTGTCCTTCGTGCTTTACACTGCTTTCGGCCGATTTTGTAATCCACTGCGCTCCACTACAATCTGATTTGCTCTGGGGATGCCAGGAGCTATGGCCGCATCATGTCATTTTTGGTTATGCTGCGTTTGGTTAGGTTAGTATGGGTCAGGTTAGGTTAGGATATCTACGTCACTTGCGCACTCCACCACCATGCGGCGGATTTCTGCGCACTACTGTGTTCTAGTACACTCTGCCTTTCTCTGTGGAGGTCTGCAATAGCGGTCTCGTCATGTTAGGTAGGGTTAGTCTACGTTTGATCATGTTACATTCGACTTGGTTAGGGTAGGCTACTTTGACATTTGTGCTATTCGCTGTTGTTCGGTGGATTTTGCGCTGAAATGTGCCCCAATAAACTCTGCTTGGCTCTGGGAGGCGAGCGATGATGGTCTCGCCGCGTTACGCTGAGTTACACTACGTTTTGCTGGGTTAAATTCGGCAAGGTTGTGTCAGGATATGCCTGACTCTTGTGCCATACACAGCAATGCGCTGAATTTCTGCGCTCTTGTGTGCTCTAGTGTTTTCTGCATGGGTCTGTGGATGCGAACAATTGTGGTCACGGCACGTTAGTTTGAGTTATGTTACGTTTTGTGAGGATAAGGCTGGCTAATCTCGGTCAGGTTGACTTAGACTTTCGCGCTATACACTGCTATTCGGAGCATTTCTG
>NW_016913980.1:0-1720 GCF_001483705.2 Eufriesea mexicana | reverse complement strand
TAAATAAGGAGGGTAGATTCTATTGGCGTGCTATATCCATTTCATTGCCATAGTATCTGGCTGTGAAATTCATTTTCATTGACGTATTCGACTAATATCGTGGTGAGCTATCTTCCTTGCATAAGTAACAAGGAAAGATCGATTTGGAGTGCTATATCCACTGATATGCTGCAGTATCTGGCTGGAAAGTTCAAGTTTATTGACATTTTCGACTAATATCGTGGTGAGCTATCTTTCTTGTGAAAATAAGGAGGAAAGATTCTATTGGCGTGCTATAGCATTTGCAATGCTATAGAATCTGGTTGTATGCTGTAGAAAATGGCTGGAAAATTCTATTTTATTGACATTTTCGACCAACAGCGTGGTGAGTTAACTTTCTTGCATAAATAAGGAGGAAGGATTATTCTGGAGTGCTATAGCCAATGCAATGCAATAGAATCTGGCAGGAAATATCAATTTTATTGTCATTTTCCACTAACTACTAATATCGTGGTGAGCTATCTTTCTTACATAAATAGGGAGGGATGATTCTATTGGGGTGCTATAGACATTGCAGTGATATAGAATGTAGCTGGAAAATTCAATTTTATTGACATTCTCGACTAATATCGTGGTGAGCTAACTTCCTTGCATAAGTAACAAGGAAAGATCCATTTGGAGTGCTATATCCACTGGAATGCTGCAGTATCTGGCTGGAAAGTTCAATTTTATTGACATTTTGGACTAGTATCTTGGTGAGCTATCTTTCTTGCGTAAATAAGAAGGAAAAGTTCTATTCGCGTGCTATAGCCCTTGCGATGCTATAGAATCGTGCAGCAAAGTTCAATTTTATTGACATTTTCGACTAGTATCGTGATCAGCTACCCTTCTTGCATAAGTAAGGAGGAAAGTTCCTTTTGGAGTGCTATAGCCATTGCAATGCCGTAGAATCTCGCCGGAGAATTCAATTTTTTTGACATTCTCGACTAATATCGTGGTGAGCTAACTTCCTAGCATAAGTAACAAGGAAAGATCCATTTGGAGTGCTATATCCACTGGAATGCTGCAGTATCTGGCTGGAAAGTTCAATTTTATTGACATTTTGGACTAATATCTTGGAGAGCTATCTTTCTTGCGTAAATAAGGAGGAAAAGTCCTTCTCGCGTGCTATAGCCTTTGCGATGCTATAGAATCTGGCAGCAAAGATCAATTTTATTGACATTTTCGTCTAATATCGAGGTGAACTATCTTTCTTGCGGAAATAAGGAGGAAAGATTCTATTGGCGTGCTATAGCCATTGCATTGCTATAGTATCTGGCTGGAAAATTCAATTTTATAGACATTTTCTACTAATATCGTGGTGAGCCAGTTTTTCTTGTATCAATAAGGAGGAAAGATACAATTGGCGTGCTATTGGCCTTTCAATGCCATGGAATCTGGCTGGAAAGTTCAATTTTATTGTCATTTTCCACTAATATCGTGGTGTGCTGACTTTCTTGCGCAAATAAGGAGGAAAGGTTCTATTGGCGTGCTATGGCCTTTGAAATGCTATAGAATCTGGCTGGAAAGTTCAATTTTATTGACATTTTCGACTAATATCGTGATGAGCTACCCTTCTTGCATAAATAAGGAGGAAAGTTCCTTTTGGAGTGCTATAGCCTTTGCAATGCCGTAGAACCTCGCTGGAGAATTCAATTTTTTTGACATTTTTGACTTATATGTTGGTGAGATAACTTTCTTT
>NW_016913979.1:325-680 GCF_001483705.2 Eufriesea mexicana | reverse complement strand
AGCATGCCAATAGCATCTAAGCTACTTATTCATGCAAGATAGACAGCTCACCACGATATTAGTTCAAACTGTCAATAAAACTGAACTCTCCAGCCAGATTCCAGTGCATTGCAATGGCTGTAGTACGCCAATAGAAACTTTCGTCCTTATTTATGCAAGATAATTAGCTCTCCACGATATAAGTCAGAAATGTCAAAAAAATTGAGTTTTCCAGCCAGATTCTACTGCATTGCAATGGCTATATCACCCCAGAAGGATCTTTCCCCCTTACTTCGGGACGGAAGTTTGCTCACCACGATATTAATAGAAAATGACAATAAAATTGAATTCTCCAGGACGATACTATAGCATTGCA
>NW_016913979.1:0-264 GCF_001483705.2 Eufriesea mexicana | reverse complement strand
GATATTAGTCGAAAATGTCAATATAATAGAACATTCCAGCCAGGTTCTACTGCATTGCAATGTCTATAGCACGTGAATAGATTCTACCCCGCTTATTCAGGCAAGAAATATAGCTCACCACGATAATAGTCGAAACTGTCAATAGTATTGAACTTTCCAGCCAGATTCTATAGCATTGCAAACCCTATAGGCACGCCAAGGGTATCTTTCCTTCTTACCTATGCAAGGAAGATAGCTCATCACGAAATTAGTCGAAAATGTCAA
>NW_016913978.1:0-539 GCF_001483705.2 Eufriesea mexicana | reverse complement strand
AACCTAACCTGGCATAAACTGACCCAGCCATACGAAGCCTAGCTTAGCCTAACGTGCCGCAACCACTGTTGCTGGCATCCGGAGATTCGATCAGGATATAGTGGAGCACAGTAGAAATCAGAATTTCACCGAATTGCTGTGTATAACACAAAAACCAAAACTGCCCTGTCAAACCTAACCAAACCTTACCAAACCAAACGTAGTTTAACACAACCAAACGTGCCGTGACCACTATTGCTATCATCCTCAGAGAAGAGCGTACGTTAGAACAGCAACGCAGAGCGCAGATGTCGACCGAATAGCAGTGCATAGTACAAGAGTTAGAGCCCTCCAACCAAACTTAACCTAACCCGTCCTAACCTAACGCAGCCTATCTCATCAAAATGCGCCGGGACCACAACAGCTGGCTTCCCCTGATTCAAGCAGAGCACCCTAGCGCACAGTAGAGCGCAGCACTGCTCCTAATACCAGTGTCTAAGAAGTCGAAGCCATCCAGTCCTAACATAGGATAGGGAGGCCAGCAGTTGTGGCCTCGGCAT
>NW_016913977.1:12713-20215 GCF_001483705.2 Eufriesea mexicana | reverse complement strand
GCCTTCCGCACATTACCTAACGGAACGTAGCCTTTCTCAATCCAACGTGCCGAGACAACAGTTACTGGCTACCCCAGAGCCAAGCGGAGCATATCATGGCACATTGAAGCGCGGTAACCCACCGAATGTCGGTGTATAGCACAAAAGACAAAGTAGCCTATCCTAACCTAGCCAAACATGACAGAGCCTAACGGAACCTAACACAAACTATCAGGATGAGACTACTATTGCTGGCCTCCTCATAGACATACAGAATGTACTAGAGCACTGTAGTGCGTAGATACCCACGGCATTACAGTGGGTGGCACAAAAGTCGAAGATATTCTAACCAAACCTGCCTTAACTTAACCTAACCCAACATGAGCAAACTCAGCATGACGTGCCGAGATCACCTTTGCTGGCCTCCCCAGCGCCAAGCAGAGTGTATTAGAACACTGTAGAGAGCGGAAATCCACGATTAGCAGTGTACAGCACAAAAGTCTGAAATATCGTATCCTAACCTCACCAAACGTAACATAACCGAACGTAGCATAGCTCAAAGTAACGTGCCAAAACCGATATTGCTGGCCTCCCCATAGACAAGCATAATGTAGTAGAGCACAGGAGATCACAGGAATACACCTGTTAGCGGTATATAACAATGAAGTCGAAGACAGCCTAACCAAACCTGACCCAACCTAATCAATTCCAAAGTACCATATCTGAACACAGCGTGCCGCGATCACTTCTCCTGGCCTCCCCATATCCTAGCAGAATATAGTAGAGCACAGTAGAACACAGAAATCAAAAGAAAACCCGTGTGTAGCAGGTAAGTGAAGGCCATCGTTACCAAACTTACCCTAACCTGACCTAACCAAACGTCACCAAAGTCAACATAACGTGCCACGACGGCTATTGATAGCCCCCATAGAGCCAAGCAGAGCGCATTAGAGCAAACTAGACCGCAGAAGTCCACAGAAAAGCAATGAAAGCACAACAGTCAAGGTAGCCTATCCTAACCCAGCCAAACGTAGCACATCCAAACGTAGCCTAATTCAACCTAACATGGCGACACCACAATTGCTGGACACAACAGAGTCAAACAGAATTTACTAGTGTACAGTAGAGCACGGAAATCTACCGCATAGCAGTGAATAGTACAAAAGCCGTTGTTATCCTAGAACAACCTGAACTAATCTAACCATACCAAACGCAGCATAACCCAACATGACGTACCGCGACCATTGCTCTTGGCCTCCCCAGAGCAAAACTGATAGTTGTAAAGCACAGTATATCACAAAGATCCGCCGAAAAGCAGTGTAAGGCACGAAAGTCAAAGTCGCATATCCTAACTTAGCCATGCGTGACATACCCAAACGTAGCCTAACTCAGCCTAACGTGCCAAGACCTCCATTACTGGAATCCCCAGATCCAACAAGAATACACTAGAACAATGTTGAGCGCAGCGAGCCACCAAATAGGAGAATATAACACAAAGGTTGAATCAAACCTAACCTAACCTTTCCTAACCTAACCTAACCAAACTTGGACTAACTAGTGTTAAAGAGCCGAGGCCGCTATTTCTGGCCTCTTCAGTGCCCAGCAGAACGCATTAGAGGTGAACAGAGCGCAGGAGCCCATATAATGGCAGCGTGTAGCGGAAAAGTCGGAGTTCCCATAGCCTGTCCCAATCTAACCTAACCTAACCCAACGTAACCTAACTGAACCTAGCATGACGCGACCACTCTTGCTGGCCTCCCCAGAGCCAAGCAGAATATATCAGAGGAGTGTAGATCGCAGTAGTCTACTTAATATCATTGTATTGCGGAGAAATCAAATCAAATAATCAAACCAAAGCTAACGCAAACAAATATAACCTATCCAAATGGATCCTTGCTCAACATAAAGAGACGCGATCAGTATTGCCGGCGCCAAAGAGCAAAGCAGAGTATTATACAGGACAGTAGAGCATAGAAATCCATAGAACCGCAGTATACAGCAGACAATTCGGAAATATCCTAACCCAAGCCAAAACAACATAACCATACGTATCTTACCCAAACCTTATGAGCCGAGACCGCTATCACTGGCTTTCCCAGAGCCAAGCAGAACATATCAGACCACGGTGCAGCGCAGAAGTCCGTCGAATAGCAGTTTATAGCACAAAATTCAAGGGTATCCTCTCCTAACAGAACCAATCGTAACACAACCTAACGTAGCATAGTTCAACCTAACGTGATCGAGACCACTATCGCTGGCCACCTCAGAGCCTAGCAGAACATACAAGAGCACACTGGAGCGCATAAGTCCACCGGATTGCAGTGTATAGCACAAAAGACATAGCTATACTATCCTAATGTATCCAAACTTAACATAGCCGTACGAAACATAATTCAAACTAACGTAGCCCGGCCGCTATTGCTGGCTTCCGCAGATTCGAGCCGATATTTTTGGATGACAGCAGGGCGCGCAAGTACATAGAATCGCAGGGTAGAGCATTAACGTCATATTCATCCAGGCCTAACCCAAGCTAACATAACCTAACCAAACGTAGCCTACCTCATTGTAACCTAACTCGGCCACGTTTGCTGGCTCCTCCAGGGCCAAGCTGAATGTACTAGAGCGGAGTCGTATGCAGAAACCCATCGAAATTCAGTGTATAACACGAAAGCCAAGGCTACCCTTACCGAACGTAACCCATCCTAAACTAACCAAACGTAACCTAACTAAACCTAACGTGCCGAGACAAGTATTGCAGGCATTCCCACGGCTAAGCATAATATAGAGGGGCAGAGTACAGCGCAGGAACACTCCGTATAGCAGCGTATAGCACGAAAGTCTAGGGTGCCCTATCCTAACGCACCAAAGAGTAACATAACCGAACGCAACGTGACTCAGCCCGACGTTCCGAGAGCACTACTTCCTGCCTCACCATAGCAAAGCAGAATATACTACAGCACTGTAGAGCATAGAAATCCACCGTTTATCATTGTACAGCGCAAACGTCAAAGCATTCCCAACCAAACTTAACATTCCCTAACCAGACCAAACGTAACCTAGCACAGCCAGACCTGTCGCGACCACCGTTGCTGGCGTCCCCAGAGCGAAGCAGAACATATCAAAGCACAGCAGAGCGCAGAAATCACCCGTATAGCAGTGTATATGCCAAAGTCAAAGATATCCTGCCCTAGCCTGACAACGCGCAAAGTAACTAAGCGTACCCTTACTCATCGCATCGTGCCACGGCCACTATTTCTCGCCTCACAAGAGTCAAGCAGAAAAAAGAAGAGGACTGTTGAGCGCACAAATCAACCGAATAGCGTTGTACAGCACAAAGTCGAAGAAACCCAATCCTAACCTGACCTAACCCAACCTATCCGAAGGTAGCATAACTCAATACAACGTGCCGGAACCACTGCTGCTGGCGTTCACAAAGCCAAGCAGAGTGTAGCAGAGCACAGTAGATCACAGAATTCCTCCTTATAGCCGTGCATATTACGAAACTCAAAGCTACCCTAACCAAACTTAACCTTACCTAACATAACCAAACGCAACCTAACTAAACCTAACGTGTCGAGACCACTATTACTTCCCTCTCCATAGCCAAGCAGACTATACTAGAGCAACGCAGAGCGCAGAAATCCACCGAAGAGCAGTGTATGGCACAAAATTCGAAGATATCCTGACCTAACTTTGCATAACCAATCCTAACCAAAAGTAGCATAACAAAACACAACGTGCCGCGACCGCTATTGATGGCCATCGCGGAACTAAGCAGAGCATATTAGAGCAAATTAGAGCGCAGAAATCCGCCGAATAGCTGTGTACAGCTCAAAGGTCGAAGTAGCATTTCCTAACGTAACAAAACATAACCTAACACAACCTAACAGGACGAGAGCACTATTCCTGGCTTCCGCAGAGACTAGCCGCATGTACTAGGGAGCAGTTGTGCGACGAGATCAACCGCACTGTAGTTAAGAGCACAAAAGTCTAAGGTATCACAGCCTAACATAACCAAACGTAGCATAACTGAACATTACGTGCCGCGGCCACTGCCCCTGGCCTCCCGATAGCACAGCTGAATGTTGTACAACACAGTAGATCACAGGAATCCACCGAATAACATGGTATAGCACGAAAGCCAAAGCTTTCCTTACCAAACATAGCATAACCAAGCTTAGCCAAACGTAACACAGCCCATCAGAGCGTGCGACGTCCACTATTGCACGCCTCCGATTAGTCGAGTTGAGTATAGCAGAGCAATGTTGAGCTCAGAGATACACCGAATAGCAGCGTAGAGCACAAAAGTCGAGGATACCCTAACGGAAAACATGGCATAACGTAACCTAGCCGAACGTAGTATATCTCAATGTAACGTGCGGTGACCGCCATAGACGCCCTTCGTAGAGACAGGCAGAGCATATTAGAACACGTTAGACCGCGGAGATCTACCGAATAGCAGTTTTGACCACAAAAGCCAAAGATGTCCTAACCTAACCTTACCTAACCTAACCAAACCAAACGTAGTGTAATTCAACATAACGTGCCGCGACCACTATTGCTGGCTTCCCCAGCGCCAAGCAGAACATATTAGAGTGCAGTAGATCGCAAGAAGCCAACCAGTGGCAGTGTGTAGCACAAAAGTCAAAGATATCTCAGCCGAACATAACCGAACGTAGAATTTCTAAACCTAACTAGCCGAGACCATATGATAGAGCCGAATATGATAGAGAACAGCAGAACACAGGTCCATAGAAAACCAATGATGAGCACATAAGCCAATGCTATCCTAGCCTAGCCCGACCCAGCGTAACCTAACCAAACGTAATCTAACTGAGACTAACGTGCCGCGTCCAGTATCACTGGCTTCCCCAGTGCCAAGCAGGACATACTAGAGCACAGTAGAGTGTACCAAACACCGAATATCTGTGTATACCGCGAAAGTCAAATCTATCCGAACATAACGCAAGCTAACTTAACGTAACACAACGTAGCCTAACTCAATATAGGGGGCAGAGACCATAATTATTGGCCCACCCCCCGCCCAGAGTCAAGCAGAGTACTGTGGAGCAACGTAGAATGTAGAAACCCAATGAAAAACAGTGTAGCGCGCAAAAGACAAAGCTGTCCGATCCTATCCTATCCATATGCAATATCGCCAAAAGCAACCTAACTTAACCTTACGCGTCGAGACCATCATTCCTGTCCTCCCGAGAAGCGAGCAGAATAAGCTAGAGCACAGTAGACCGCAGGAAGCCACCAAATAGCAGTGTATGGCACAAAAGTCAAAGATATCCAACCTAGCCTAACCGAACGTGGAGTTTCCGAAACTATCGAGTCGAGAACTCTCTTGCTGGCCGCCCCAAGGACAAGCAGAACATACTAGAGCGCAGTAGAACGCTGGAATCCACCGAGTAGCAGTGTATAGCACAAAAGTCAAAGGCACCCAGACCAGAATAAGCCTAGCCTATCCAAGACGAGCATAACCTAGCTGAGCCAAACGGGCCACGACCGATATTGCTGTGCTCCCGATAGTTCAGCAGAGCATAGTAGACCAATGAAGAGCGCAGAAATCCGCCTCGTAGCAGTGTACAGCGCAAAAGTCGAGTATACCCTGCCCTAACCTAACCAAACGTAACATAAGCGAACGTAACATAAATCAACCTGACGTGCCTACGCCACAATTGCTGACCTCGCCAGAGCCAAGCAGGGTATATGTGGGGAGAGTAGAGCGCAGAGGCACATAAAATGGCAGCGTACAGCACCAAGGTCAAAGATATCCTAACCTAACACGAACAAGCTTATCCTAACCAAACGTAACGTAACACGGCATAACGCTCCGCGGCCACTCTTTCTGCATTTCCCACAGCAAAGCAGAGAGGATTAGATCACAATAGAGCGCAGG
Organism: Eufriesea mexicana; assembly: GCF_001483705.2. Classification (NCBI taxonomy): domain Eukaryota; kingdom Metazoa; phylum Arthropoda; class Insecta; order Hymenoptera; family Apidae; genus Eufriesea; species Eufriesea mexicana. The sequence goes on along the minus strand of NW_016913977.1, from coordinate 14,331 downwards.
AATCTACCGAATTGCAGTGTATAGCACAAAAGTCAAAGCTACCCAGTCCAAACCAATCCTGAGGTAGCCAAGCCAAGCGTTACCCAACTCAACCTAGAGTTCCGAGAGCAACATTGCAGGCCTCTCCAGCGCCAAGCAGGGCATACTAGAGCACTGAGGAGCGCAGAAATCCACCGAATTACAGTGTATAGCACAAAAGACAAGTCTATCATATCCAAACCTAACCAAACGTAACATAAGCGGACGTAACGTAACCCAAACTTACGTGCCACGACCGCTACTGCTGGCCACAGGAAAGCTCGACAGAGTACAGCAGAGCAATGTAGAACGCTGATACCTTCCAAACAGCAGTGTATATCACAAAAGTTACATCTATTGTAACCAAGCCGAACAAACCAATCCCAACGAAGCGTAATCTAACTAAACCGCACGTGCCGCGACCACTGTTTCTGGCCTCTAGAGTGTCAAGCAATGTATAGCGGAGCAATGTAGAGCGCAGAAATCCACCGAAAAGCAGTGTAAACCGCAAAGGTTAAAGCCATCCTTTAATAATCTGACCTAACCTTAGCAAACCGAACGTAATGTAGCTCAACATAACGTACCTATACCACCATTGCAGACCTCCACAGAGACGCAGCGCAGCGCAGAGCGCAGATTTCGACCGAAGAAAAGTGTGTACCACAAGAGTCAAAGCAATCCCATGAAAACTTTACCTAACCTAACCTAACCAAACGTAACATATCGCAACCTAACGTGCCTCGACCACTATTGTTGCCGTCGTAAGGACAAGCAGAGTACGATAGAGTGCAGTAGAGCGCAGAAGTCCATAGAGGTGCAGAGTTGAGAGCAGAAGCCGAAGCTATGCGATCCAAACCAGTCCTAACCAAACATAACCAAACTTAATATAACTAAACCCATTGTGCGGTGACCAGTATTCCTGGCCTCCACAGAGTCAAGCAGAGCATGTTAGAGTAGTGGGGAGCGCCGTAATCCATAGGTCGCATTATATAGTAGAAAAGTCAAGAATATCCAAATCAGATCCAAACAATCATAACATAACCAAACGCGACGTAGTTCAAGCTAATGTACCGCGGGGGCTATCTCTGCTCTTCCGGAACAAAGCAGAACATATTGGATCGTAGCAGAGCACAGGAACCATGCGTATAGCACGGCGTAGCGCAAAAGTCAATGCTACTATTTCCTAACGCGACCAAATGTAATGTAACCAAGCATAACACAACTCAACCTAACGTGTGCAGACCTCTACTGCTGCCCTCTCCAGAGCCAAGCAGATAATATTAAGAGGAACGTAGAGCACAGGATTCCGCCGAATAGCGGTGTATGGCGCCGAAGTCAATGACACCCTGTCCTAACCTAACTAAACGTAACGCAACCGTACCTAACCCTACTCAAACCAACGAAATTCGGACACTATTACTCGCCTGCCCAGATAAAGCAGCGAATATTAGATCGCAGTAGAGCGCAGGAATCCTCCGAATAGCAGTGTGCACCACAAAAGTCAAAGCTACCTTGGCCAAACCAAACAAAACCACGCAAAGCTGAGCGTAACCTAACTCATCCTAACGTGTCGAGACCCGTATTTCTGCCCCCCCCCCCC
>NW_016913977.1:0-10151 GCF_001483705.2 Eufriesea mexicana | reverse complement strand
CCTCCCCAGAGAAAAGCAGAAGACATTTGTGGAGAGTAGAACGCAGAAATCCATAGAATCGCAGTGTATGTCAGAAAAGTCACAGCTACCACAGCCCAACCAAAACCAACACAACATAATCGAGCAGAGCATTTCTCAACCTAACGTGCCGCGAACACTACTCCTGGCCACCGCAGAGCCAATCAGGGCATACTAGACCAGAGTGGAGCACAGAAATCCATCACATATCAGTGTACAGAACGGAAGTTGATGCTGTCCAAATCAAGCTTAGCCAAACTCAGCATAACCGAACTTAACATGATTCAACATATCCTGTCGAGACCACCATCGCTGGCCTTCCCAGCGCCTGGCTGAAGATATTAGAGCACTATAGGGCGCACAGATCCACATAATAGCAGACTATAGCACCAAAGTCAAGGTTACTCTCTCCTAACCTAACCAACCGTGACATAATCGAACGTAAACTCTCTCAAACTAACGTGCCGCTACCACTACGGCTGGCAACCCCACAGCGAAGCAGAACACATTTGTGGAGAGCAGGATTCTGGAATCCATAGAATTGCAGTGTATATCAGAAAATTCAAAGCTGCCCAAGCATAGCCCAAACGAAAGGATCATAACCAAACATAGCCTAGCTAAACCTAACGTGCCGATACCGCTATAGCTGCCTCACCAGATCCACGAAGGACGTACTAGAGCGCAGTAGAGCGCAGATATCCTACGAATAGCAGTATACGCCAAAACAGTTGGAGCTATCCTAACCAGACTTAGTCTAACGCAACCGAACCGAATGCAGCCTGACTCAAAATAACGTTCCGAGACTACGTTTGCTGGGCTTCCCAGAGCCAAGCTGAAAACATTTGAATCCTGCATGGCGCAGGAATCCACCTAATAGCGGTCTATAGCACTAAGGTCAAAGCTATCCTCTCCTGAAACAAACAACCGTAATATAACCAAACGTACCATAACTAAAACTAACGTGCCGAGACCGCTATTGTTGCCCTACACAGAGCCAACCAGGACATGGTAGAGCACAGTACAGCGCAGAAATGCAGCGGGTAGCAGTGTACAGCACAAAAGTTGAAGCTATCCCGACCAAGCGTAAATTAAACCAGAATAGACGAACGTAACCTGACTCAAAAAAACGTGCCAGTACCTCTATTGCTGGCCACCCATAGTCAAGCCAAGAATACTAAAGTACTGCAGGGAGCAGGAGCGCACCTAATTGCAGAATGTGGCACTGAAGTCAAAACAATTCTCACCTAACCTAACCAAACGTAGCATAACCAAGCGCAACCCAACTCAAAATCACGTGCCGTGACCGCTATTGCCAGCCTCCACATAGTCAAGCGGAACACGTCAGTGGAGAGTAGAACGCGGAAATCCATATAATCGCTATGTATATCCGAAAAGTCAAAGCTACCAAAACCGAATCCAAACCAACGGAACATAATCAAACATAGTCTAATTGAACCTAACGTGCCGAAACCATTATTGCTGCACTCCACAGAACCAAATAAGGACTACTAGATCACAGGCAGATCGCAGAAGTCCAACGAATGTCAGTGGTTAACCAAAGCATAATCCAACCTTGCCGAATGTAACATGACTCAGCATATCGTGTACGAATGTCAGTGGTTAAGCAAAGCATAATCCAACCTTGCCGAATGTAACATGACTCAGCATATCGTACCGAGGCCACTGTTGCTGGCCTTCCCAGAGCGAAGCTGAAGATGTTAAAGCATTGTACGGAGCAGAGATCCACCTAATATCAGACTATAGCGCTAAAGTCGAAGCCACCCTCTCCTATATTAACCAAGCGTAACATAACCAGACGTAACCCAACTCAACCTTGCATGCCGCGGCCAGTATTGCTGGCCTCCAAAGAGACAAGCCGTTCACGCTAGTGAAGAGTAGAACGCAGAAATTCATCTAATCGCTGTGTATATCAGGAAGGTCAATGATACCCACGCTTATGTCACACAAACAGTACACAACCAAACATAGCCTGACTCAACCAACCGTGCATACAACGCTATTGTTGCCCCCCCCCCCAGAGCCAATCAGGACAAACTGGAGCGCTGTGGGGTGCAAAAGTCCAGGGAATAGCAGTGTACAGTACAAAAGTTAAAGCACTCCGGACCAAACATAGTGTAAACCGACCTAACCGAACGTAACATGACTTAACATAACGTGCCGCTACCAATGATGCTGGCCGCCCCAGCTCCAAGCAGAACAAACTAGTGGAGAGTAAAACGCAGAAATCCGTAGTATCCCTGTATATATCAGTAAAGACTAACCTACCCAAACCCAATTTAAGCCAACAGAACATAACCGGACGTAACCTAACACAAACCAACAGAACATAACCGAACTTAACCTAACTCAACCCGTCGTGCCGCGACCACTACTGCTGGCCACAACAGAAGCAAGCAGAGCACATTAGTGAAGTGTAGAGCGCCGAAATCCATGTAATGGCAATGTATATCGGAAAAGTCGGTGCTACCCAGTCCTAACCCCAACGAACAGGGCAAGACTAAACATAGTCTAACCCAACCTAACGTGCCGACATCGCAATTGCTGACCTCCCCAGAGCGAAGATGGACATAACAAAGCACAGCAGAGGGCAGAAATCCGCCGAATATCAATATACAGCGCAAAAGTTAATGCTATCCTGACTAAACTCAGCCGGACCCAACATAACCAAACGTTACCTGACACAACATAACGGGCCAAGGCCACTATTTATGGCTTTGCCTCAGCCAAGCTGAAGGGATTAGAGCACTGTAAGGAGCAGGAATCCACCTAATAGCAAACTGTAGCACAAAAGTCAAGGCTATCCACTCTTGACCTGAACAATCGTAACATAGCCAACCGTAACACAGCTCAACAAAACGTGCCGCGAACACTATTGCTGGCCTCCCCAGGGTCAAGCCGAACACGTTAGTGGAGATTAGTGCGCAGAAACCTATGTGATCGCAGTGTATATCTGAAAAGTCAAAACTACCCAAGCCTAACCCAAACCAGCGGGACATAAACAAGTATAGCCTGACTCAACTTAACGTGCCAAGATCGCTATTGTTGACCTCCCCAGGGCCAAGCAGAACATACTAGAGCACAGTGGAGCGCAGAAATCCACCGAAGAGCAGTGCGCAACACAAGAGTTAAAGCTATCCTAACCAAAAGAGCCTAACCCAACATAACCGTACGTAACCTGATTCACCGCAACATGACGATACCGCTATTTCCGGTCGTCAAAGAGACAAGCTGAAAACTTTAGAGAACTGCAGGGCGCATATGTCCTCCTAATAGCAGGATATAGCACCAAAGTCAAGGCTATCATGTCCAAACCTAACCAATCGTATCATAACCAAACATAAGCTAACACAAATTAAAATGGCGCAACCACTATTGCTGGGCTCGCCAGAACCAAGCAGAACATATTAGTGAAATGCAGAAACCAGAAGTCCATAGAATCGAAATGTATATCAGAAAAGTCAAAGCTACGCAGATCTAACCTAAACCAACGGAACATACCGAAACATAGCCTAACCCAACCTAACGTGGCGAGACCGGTATTGTCGCACTCTCCGGAGCCAAGGAGGACACACCAGAGCGCAGTAGAACGCCGAAATCCAACGAATAGCAGCGTACAGCGCAACAGGTAAAGCTACCCTGACCAAACGTTACTTTACCTAACCTGACCGAACGTAACTTGAATCAACATATCGTGCTGAGACGACTGTTGCTGGCCTTCCCACAGCCGAGCTGAAAACATTAGTGCACTGCAAGGGGCAGAAATCTTCCAATGAGAAGGCTACAGCGCTAAAGACAGAGTTATCTCCTACTATCGTAACCAATCATAACGTAATCAAACGTAACCTAACTCAGCCTAACGTGCCGCGGCCAACATTGCAGTCCTCCCCAGGGCCAAGCAGAACACATTAACGGAGCGTAGAACGCAGAAATCCATAGAATCGCATTGTATATTAGAATGGTCAAAGCTACTCAAGCCTAACCCAATCCAAGGGAACATAGCCAAACATAGCATAACTAAAAGTAACCTCCCGAGACAGCTACAGCTGCACACCACGGAGCCAAGCAGGACGTACTAGAGCACAGTAAAGCAATGAAATCTACCGAACAGCATTGTACAGCGAAAAGGATTATGCTACCCTAACCAAGATTATGATAACCCGACCAAACTGTTCGTAACCAGACAGATCGTAACGAGCGGAGACCACTATTGCAGCCATTCCCAGGAACAAACTGAAAAAGCTAGAGCACTGTAGGTCGCAGAAATTCTCCTAATAGCAGGCTATAGCAATAGAGTCGAAGCTATCCTCCCCTAACCTAACCTATCATCACACAACTGAACGCAATCTATCTCAGCCTAACGTGCCGAGACCACTATTGCTGAACACAATTGTTGGCCCCTACAGAGACAGGCAGAACACATTAGTTTAGAGTAGAAAGCAGGAATCCATAGGATCGCAGTGTACATCTGAAAAGTCAAAGCTACCCAAAGCCAACCCAAACCAACAGAACATAACAAATCGTAGCATAACTAAAAGTAACCTGCCGATGCCGCTACTGCTGCACACTCCAGAGCCAAGCAGGACGTACTAGACAACAGTAGAGCGCAGAAACCATACGAATGGCAGTGTACAGCGCAAACCGTTGAGCAACACTAAGCAAACTTATGATAACCCAATCTAACTAATCGTAAACAGACTCAGAATAGCGTGCGGAGACCACTATTGCTGGCATTCCCAGAGGGAAACTGAAAAAGTTGGAGCACTGTAGGTCGCATAAATGCACCTAATTTCAGGCTATAGTACTAGAGTCAAAGCTATCCTCCCCTAACCTAACCAAACGTAGCAAAACCAAACGTAGCCTGCCTCAACTTAACGTACCACGACCACTACTGCTGGCCTCCGCAGAGCCAAGCAGGACACAATAGTGGAGAGTAGAGAGGAGAAATCCATAGAATCGCAGTGGACATCAGAAGAGTCAGAGCTACCCAATCCTACCCGAACTAAGGAGACAGAACCAATCATAGCATGAATCAGCCTATCCTGCCGGGACTGCCATTGCTGCCATCCCCACAGCCAAGCAGGGGATGCTAGAGCACAGTAGGGCGCAGAAATCCACCGAATAGCAGTGTAAAGCGCAAAACATAAAGATATCATTCCCAAACGTAGCCTAACCCAGCCTGACGCGCCGAAACCACTATTGCTGGTCTCCCCAGAGCCAAGCACAAACTGTTAGAACACAGTAGAGAGCAAGAATCCGCGGATAGCCGTGTATAGCTCAAAAGACTAATCTATCCTGTCCTACACTTACCAAACGTAACAGAAACGTACGTCGTATATCTCATCCTAAAGTGCCGAGACCAATATTGCTGGCCATCGCGGAGCCAACCAGAAAATTCTACAACGCAGCAGAGCGCAGAAGTCCCCCGCATTGCTGTTGACAGCACAAAAGTCAAACGTATACTGATCTAACCAGACATAACCTAACATACCGAAACGTTGCGTTCTCAACATAGCGTGACGTGTCCAATATGGCTGGCTTCCCCATAGCCAGGCAGAACACGTCAGACCGCAGAAGAACGGGGAAGTCCACTGAAAAGCAGTGTATATCACAAAAGTCGGGGCTGTCGTATCCAAATCTAACCAAACGTAACATAAATATACGTAACATATATGAACCTATCGCGTCGAGAAAACTGCTGCCGGCCTCCCCGGAGCCAAGCAGAGCAAGTTAGGGCACATTAGATCACAGATATCCACCGAATATCCGTGTATAGCACGAGAGCCAAAGCAATCCTAATCAAACTAGAGCAAACCTAACCTAGCCAATCGTAACCTGACTCAACCTGACGTGCTGCGGCCACTATTGCTCGCCACACCAGAATCTACCAGAGGATAGTAGAGCAATATATAACGCAGAAATCCAGCGAAAAGCAGTGTATAACGCAGAAGTCAAAGAAATCCTAACCGAAGCTTCCTAACCTATCCTAACGGAACGTATCACAACACAACCTAACGTGCCGCGGCCACTGTTGCTTGCCTCTCCAGTGGCAATCAGAGCATATTAGAGCACATTAGAGCGCAGAAACCAGCGGATAATTGTGTATAGCACAAAAGTCCAAGACATCCTATCCTAACCTCACCTAACGAAACATAACCAAACGTAGCATAACACAGCCTAACGTGCCGAGACCACTATTGCCGGCTACCACAGAGCCAAGCAGAATATACTAGAGCACAGCAGAGCTCAGAAATCCAACGCACTGCAGGGTATACCGCAATAGTCGAACATAACGTGACCTAAACTGACATTACATAACCTATCCAAACGTAGTGTAACTAAACACGACGTGACGAGACCAATACTGCTGTCCTCCCGGAACCAAGCAGAGCTTATTAGAGCACATTATATCGCAGACATCCAGCGAAGAGCAGGGAAAGGCACAGGTGTCGAGGAAGCCTTTCCTTACCTAGCCAGACGTAACATATCCAATCGTACCTTATACCAACTTAAATGTCGAGATCACTATTGCTGGCCTCGACAGATGCAAGCAGAAGGTAAAAGAGCACATTTCAGCACAGAAACCTTCCGCACTGCAGTGAACAGCACAAAAGCCGTAGACGCCCTAACCCAACCTGACCTAACCAATGCAGCCCAAACGTTGTGCAACTCAATATAACGTGAAGTGACCAATATTGCAGGCCACCCCAGAACATAGCAGAGTGCAGTGGAGCAGAGCAGAACGCAGAAATCCACCGAAAAGCAGTGCAAAGCACAATAGCCAAATTAGCCAATCCTAAGCTGACAAAACCTAGATAAATCAATTGTAGCCCAACTCACCATAACGTTCCGACACCACTATTTTTGGCCTCCCCAGAGCCGAGCAGAACATGATAGAGCACACTAGATCGCAAAAATGCCACGAATGGCAGTGTACATTTCAAAAGTTAATGCTACCCTATCCTTATATAACCAACCCTTTCTTTCCACGCAGGGGAAGTCTTCCACAGATACCCGGAACCCTTAGGGGGGGGGGGCGGTGTTATGTGGGATGCTTACCCACTAAAACCCCCTCGACGGCCAGCCCTTCGCATTTCGGTGCTCCCTGGACATCGCGGCGACGCAATTGCCAGGACGCCCCCGCGACGCAACCGCAGTTCCCTCCCGGCGCGACGGGAAATCGCACCAGAAACGATCATGTCCATGCGCGCGAGACGGGTAGATTACAGGCACACACATACACACACACACAGAACAAGCATACCACAGCACCGCATCATACGCATACCCTGCGGACGCAGCGCGACCATCACGCGACGCCGCGCGACCGGTCCACGGTCTCTCGATCTGACGGGCCCCCACATGCCAGCTCGTGGTCACCCTGACCCAGGTTACAACGGGAGAGAGACGGTCTCCCCGGCCGTAGGTACATGGACGCTAGCGAAGGTGGAGGTCGAACGAGATTAGACCCCCCGGCGCCGCGCTTGCAGCCTCCGCCGCCCTACGCGCGAGGAGCACGCGCTACGATCGCGGGATCTCTCCGCGGCCTCCTTCTGTAGCACAACTCCTCGTGCGAGACATCTAGCTCGTCGGACCATCCAACCATTTCCGACCGCACTGCAGCGGGTTGCACCCCCTCCTCTGCCACCACCGAGAGGAGGGTGTCGATCACCCGAAGCAGGAGCTCGGGGTACATACGCTCAGTCCCGGGGGGCGCCCATACCATTATCTTCCCCCTTACTAATTTATAGTGTCGTCCCCACGAATCGCCTTCGAGCGTCGCGAGGTGTTCGTCTCATTGCCGAGATTTGGCTGTGCGAATCTCCCTCCGGAGATCGTCCACAGCGGACCGGTACTCGCGAGAGAGGCGGGCGATATCCACGGCGGAAGGCGCGCCTCGTCGACGCCACGCCCGGGTGTACTGGCACCGGGTGAGCACGCAAAGCTCACGGAGTTGCGCGATTTTGGTCGACCTTCAGTGCACTGCACCGCGCGTAGGTGGCTCCCTCGCCCGCAGCATGGCGAGCTCGCACGCGCTCTTCATCGCCGCACTAATCCGCTCCGCCACTAATCCCGCTTCGTCGTTTCCACGCCTGACGGCCCCATCCGCTCAGGCGACGACATGGACGGCCGCGGCGAAGAGGTCGCGGTCGAGGCGCCCGAGTGCCCATAGCGGCGCGGTGGTGTGCTTCCCGCTAGGTGGTTCCAGACCGGTGCGAGAAGTGACGACAAGCATCATGGTGATGTGGAAGTTGTCGCTGAGCGTTGCCACCTCCACCGCCACCCACCAGCCTGTGAACCGCCGCACAGCCGCCGGCGATGCGAACGACGAGTCCACGATGTACCTGTCGTTCCACCGGACGCACGTGCTTACGGAACACCGGTTGAGCAACCGGAGATCCAACCCCGCGAACCAAACTTGCAGTGCCTCGCCCCGAGCATCTATTCGCGGGGAACCACACGCCACGGAGTGGTCGTTGAAGTCCCCCATGACCAGAAACGGACGAGCCATGTGCCCACTAAGGAAACCTCCGTGCTCGTCCAGGTACCACTCACATGGAGAGAGACCGCGGTTGGGAGAGACGTAGCACCCCACCACAACTTCGTCGTTCCAGGAGACCGGCACGATTCCCTCACCGCTATGAAGCAGCGTTGGTGCGGGTGTCCGCAGTAGTCCGCTGGCAATGATCGCCACGGGGCAGTCCCGACCCCCGAACTAACCGTCTTGATCGAGGATACGGTACGGCTCTGCGGTAACAGCCAGCCCGACACCCACCTCAACGAGCGTCCGCACGAGCAGGTCCTGCGACACCCGCGAGTGGATCAGGTTGGCCTGGATCACCATGGACGGCGTGAAAATTAGGCCGTGCCCATGGCCTCCTCCTGGCATCCTTCTTTTGGTTCGGCTGCGGGCCCGGTGCTCCGCCGGTGGGCGGGCCCTTCACGGTAGCGTTCGCGGAGACGGAATTCGCGGTCGCAGCTTTCGAATTGTCGCTCCTGGGCGCCGAGGCGCTCGCGGCGCCTACAGGCGCCAGGAGAGCCGCGCATTTCGCCTTTGGCGGCAGCACGCCTTGCTGCCCGGCCGGTTGTTGGAGGGGTGACCGATCCCGGCGAAAACCGGGCACATGGGTGCAGGCGCACTGCAACCACCGGCACGGTGGACCGCCGCGCCGGACCTGAATCAGGTGACGCTGCGGTCCACCGCGCTAGAGCATCCGTTCCTTGCGTGACCGAACGCAAGGCAACGGAAGGACTGGAGGCGCCGTGCTTCCTAGGCTACGACACCGGACGAAGTCCAGCAGACGCGGATCCGCCCGCTATCGACGGCCTTTCTCGCTGCCGCGAGGGGACACTGGGCGCATGCAGAGCCCAGCCCAGAAACGGAAGACCAGATCACTCCGGTCCTTATTTCCGCCTCGGTGCAATCGCCAACTCTTGCCAGAGCTGCGGCCACTTCGCGGGGAGTGACATAGTCGTCGAGCCTTGTCACCCTCATCTCCCCTTTTTTGGTGGGAACAGTAACCTGCACGCCGCATCCCTCCCCGATATCGCTCATTCGCCGGCGAGAGCGGCGGCTAGCTGTGCGCCCTCGGGCTCACCGATTTCCAGCAGGAGACCACCGGAAGCGACCGGACGGTGTCGCAATTCCTCGATACCGAGATCGGCGAGATTTGCCTTTCCTCTTGCAGCGGAGATGGCCTCCGCGCTAGAGAGACTCGACCCCACGCGTACCCAAATAGCGACGGCGGCCAGCGACGGCGGCCGCTTAAGGATGGGGCCCTGCATGTTATCGCTCTTCCCCTTGTCTTGACCGTGCATCGCTCCGGTCTTCGCGGCGGTCGCGGGAATCGCGCGGGCCGAACTCGTCCCCGAGGAGCGGCGCACCGTCTTACACACTGCTCCCTTCGGCGCACTCATGGGCACCCTCGCGGGCAGTTGCGGGGCAGCGGCCGCCTGCCGCTGCGCTCGGTTCTCGCACCTACCGATGACGAAAGACCAGCTGGCCACTGCGTCCTTCCCGACTACGACCGGGGCCGCGACCGGCTCCTTCTCCGGGGCGTCAACGGGCCCGCCACTGGAAGCGCCTGCGACAGTGTCCACTGAGGCCTCCAGTA
>NW_016913976.1:0-5590 GCF_001483705.2 Eufriesea mexicana | reverse complement strand
GGAAGACCAGCAATAGTGGTATCGGCACGTAATATTTTGTCAGGTTACGAACTGTTAGGTTGGTTTAGGCTAAGTTTGGCCAGCATATCTTTAACTTTTGTGCGGTACACTGCTGTTCGGAGGATTTCTGAGCTCCACTGCGCTCTAGTGTGTCCTGCTATGCTCTGGGGAGGCCAGAAATGGTGGTCGCGGCAGGTTAGGTTCAGCCAGGCAATGTTTGGTTACGTTCTGTTGGTTTTGGTTAGGCTTGGGTAGCTTCGACTTTTCTGATATACACGGCGATTATATGGATTTCTGCATTCTACTCTCCACTAACGTGCTCCGCTTGACTCTGTGGAGACCAGCAATTGCGGTTGTGGCACGCTGGGTTTAGTTGCGTTATGTTTAGTTACGTTACGATTGGTTATGTTAGGAGAGGATGACTTTTACCTTATTGCCACACTTTGATATTATGTAAATTTCTGCTCACTACAGTGCTTTATTATTTCCAGCTTGGCTCTGGGAGGGCCAGCAATAGTGATCGCGGCACGTTAGGTTGTGTAAGGTTGGGTTTGGTCGTGTCACGATAGGTTGGGCTAGGAGGGGATACCTTTTGTCCTTCGTGCCGTAGTCAGCTTCTAGGTGGACTTCTGTGCCATACAGAGCTCTAATTATTTCAGCTTGTCCCTGGGAATGCCAGCAATAGCGGTCTCGGCACGCTGGGTTTAGGTAGGCTATGTATGGCAATGTCCTGTTGGTTTGGGTTATGTTTGGGCTGTATTGACCTTTCTGATATACACTGCGATTCTATGGATATCTGCGATCCACTCTCCACCAATGTGTTCCGCTTTGCTCTGGGGAGGGCAACAACAGCAGTATCGGACCGTTATGTTGGTGTAGGTTACGTTTGATTGTGTTACGGTTGGTTAGGTTAGAAGAGGACAGCTTTGACTTCAGTGCTATAGTCCGCTATTATGTGGATTTTGGCTCCCTTCATTGCTCTATCTTCAGCGCAGCTCTGGGAAGACCAGCAATGGTGGTCTCGATAGGATATGTTGAAACAGGTTACGTTCGGTTTTGTTGGGTATGGATAAGTTTGATTTGGGTAGCTTTAACTTTCGTCCTGTACACTGATATATGGTGGATTTCTGCGCTCTACTGTACTCCAGTATGTCCTGATTGGTTCTGCGGTGGCCAGAAATAGTGGTCGCGGCACGTTAGTTAGTGTTGTGTTACGATCGTTTATTGTACATTTCTATTGGTTAGGAGAGGATAGCCGTGACTTTTATGCTATAGTCTGCTATTAGGTAAATCCCTGCGCCATACAGTTCTCTAATGCTTTCAACTTGGCTCCGGGTAGGCCATAAATAGTAGCCTCGTTACGTAATGTTGGGTCAGGTAACGTTGGGTTAGGTTGGGTTTTGCCAAGTTTGGTTAGGATAGCTTTATCAATTGCGTTGTACATTGCGATCCGTTGGATTTCTGCGCTCTAGTGTGCTCTAGCATGTCCTGCGTGGATTTGCGGATGGCAGCAGTAGCGGTATCGTCACGTTAGGTTGCGAAATGCTCTGTTCGTCTATGTTCCGTTGGTTTGGGTTGGGATGTGGTAGCTTTGACTTTTCTGATATACACTGCGATCCTACGGGTTTCTGCGTTGTACACTCAACTAATGTGCCCTGCCTACTTCTTTGGAGGGCAGTAATAGTCGTCGCGACACATTAGGTTGAGCTAGGATACGTTCGGTTGTGTTACGATTCGATATGCTAGGAGAGGATAGCTTCGACCGTAGTGCTATAGTCTGCTATTAGGTGGTTCTCTCTGCAATACAGTGCTCTAATGCTTTCGGCTTTGCTCTGGGAAGGGCAGCGACTGTCTCTGCACGTTACGTTGAGTCATGATACGTCCGGTAGGTTGGGTTAGGCTATGTTTGGACAGTATAGCCCCAACTTATGTGTTGTACACTGCTATTGGGGGAATTGTGCGCAGTGCATTGCTCTAGTACGTCCTGCTCCGCTGTGAGGAGGGCAGCAGTAGCGGTACCGGATCGTTAGGCCGATGTAGGCCATGTTTGGTTATGTTCTGTTGGTTTCGGTTAGGTTTGGGTAGCTTTGACTTTTCTGATATGTACTGCGATTCAATGGATTTCTGCGTTCTACTCTCCAGTAATGTGTCCCGCTTGAGTCTGCGCAGGCCAGCAATACTGCTCGCGGCACGTCAGGCGGAGTTAGGTTACGTCTGGCTGTGTTACGGTTGACTATGTTACGAGAGGATATCTTCGCCTATTGTGCCATAGTATAGTATGCCCTGCTTGGCAGTGGAGAGGCAGCGACAGCGGTGTAGGAACGTCAGGCTTAGCTTGGCAATGTTTGGGTATGTCGTGTTTCTTTCCGCTAGGTTTGGGTATCTTAAACTTTTGTGATATACACTGCGATTCTATGGAGTTCTGCGATGTAACTTCAATAATGTGCTCTGCTTGGCTCCGTGGAGGCCAGCTGTAGTTGTCGCGGCCCGTTAGGTCGAGTATGGTTACGTCAGGTTAGGTTGGTTTAGGATAAGCTTGCTAGGTATAGCTATAACTTTTGTACTGTACACAGCTCTTCGTTGGATTTCTGCGCCCTACTGCGCTCTAGCATGCCCTGCTTGGCTCAGGGGATGACAGAAACCGTAGCCGCGGCACGTCACTGTATGTTAGGTTACGTTCGGTCTTGTTACGGTTATATATGTTAGGAGAGAATTGCTATGCCCTTAGTGCTATAGTCTGCTATTGTGCGGATCTCTGCGGCTTACGGTGCCTTAATGCTTTCTGCTTGGCTCTGGGAAGGCCAAAAATAGTGACCTCTGCTCGCTACGATGTGTCAGGTTACGTGCGGTTAAGTTGGGTCAGGTTAAGTTTTGTAGGGATAGCTTTCGCTTCTGTGCTGTACACTGCTATTTGCTGGATTTCTGCGCTCTACTGTGCTCTAGTATGTCCTGCTTGGCACACGGGGGGTCAAAAGCGTCAGTCTCGGCACATTAGGATGAGTCAGGCTATGTTTGATTATGCTCCGTTGGTTCGAGTTAGGCTTGGGTAGCTTTGACTTTTCTGCTATACATTGCGAATATATGGATTTCTGCCTTCTACTCCCCACTAATGTGTTCCGCTCGACTCTGGGTAGGCCAGCAGTACTGGTCTAGGGACGTTAGGCTGAGATACGTTACGTCTGTTTATGTCACGTTTGGCTAGGTTACGAGAGGACAGCTTCTACTTTAGTGCCATAGCCTGCTATTAGGTGGATTTCTGCTCCCTGCAGGTTCTTAATATTTTCAGCTTGGCTCAAGGGATGCCAGTAACAGATGTTTCGGCACGTTATGTTTAGTCAGCTTACGTTGGGTTCGGTTGGGTTAGGCTAAGTTTGCTCAGGTTAGCTTTATCTTCTGCGCTGTACACTGATCTTCGGTGGATCTCCGCGACCTACTGCGCTCTTGGGTATGCTGCTTGGATATGGGGAGCCAGTAATAACGGTCGCGGCTCGTTTGTGACGCTTAGGATACTTTTGGCTATTTTCCGATTCTATATGTTAGGAGAGGATAGCTTTGCGTTTAGTGCTATAGTCTGGTATTCGGTGGATTTCTGCGCCATACAGCGCTCTAATTCTTTCAGCTTGGCTCTGGCAAGGCCAGCAATAGTGACCTCGGCATACTATGATGAGTAAGACTACGTACGGTTAGGCTGCGACAGGCTCAGTTCGGTCAGGGTAGCTTTTACTTTTGTGCTGTACACAGATATTTGGTGGACTTCTACGCTCTACTCTGCTCTAGTATGTCCGGTTTGGCTGTGCGTAGGGCAACAATAGCGGTCTCGGCGTGTTAGGCTAAGTCAGGCTATTTTCGTTCTTATTCCGTTGGTTTGCTTTGGCTTGCGTAGCTTTGACGTTTCTGATATAGACGGCCATTATAAGGATTTCTGCGTTCCACCTTCCACTGACGTGTTCCGCTTTGCCCTCCGGAGGCCAGAAGTAGTGGCCACGGCACGTTATGTAGAATTGTGTTACGTTTGGTTATGTTACGGTTGGTTGGGTTAGGAGAGGATGGCTTCGACTTTAGTGCAACATTCTGCAATTAGTTGGATTTCTGCTCCCTAGAGTGCTTTATTTTTTCAGCTTGTCTCTGTGAAGACCAGCAATAGTGCCCGCGCCACATTATGGTGTGTTAGGATACGTTCGGTCATGTTACGATTCTCCAGTTCAGGAGAGGGTAGCTACGCCTTTAGCGCTATAGCCTGCTGTTAGGTGGATTGCTGCGCCATACTGAGCTCTAATATTTTCAGCTTGGCCCTGGAAAGGCCAGCAATAGTGGGATCGGTACGTTATGACGAGTCACGTTACGTTCTGCTAGGCTTTGTCAGTCTGAGTTTGGTCAGGACAGCTTTTACCTTTGTTCTGTGCGGTGCCATTCGGTGGATATTGCGCTTCACCGTGCTCTTGTAGGACTAGATTTGCTCTGGGATGGGCAGCAATAGTCGTCTCGGCACTTCAGGCTCAGTTATGCTATGTTTTGCTATGTCCCGTCGCCTTGTGTTATGTTTGGACAGCTTTGACTATCCTGATATACACTGCGGTTCTGTGAACTTCTGCATCCTGCTCTCCAATAATGTATTCTGCTCAACTCTGGGGAGGCCAGCAACAGTGATCGCGGCACGTTAGGTTGAGTTGAGTTACGCTTTGTTATGTAAGAGTTGGTAAGTGTAGGGGAGGATGGCTTTGATTTCAGTGCCATTGGCTGCTATTAGTTGGATTTCTGCTCGCTACAGTGCTTTAATATTTTCAGCTTGGCTCTGGGAAGGCCAGAAATGGTGTCCTCGACACGTTGCGATGATTCAGGCTACGTTCGGTTAGGTTGGGTTAGGCTACGTTTGGCAGGATAGCTTTATCTTTTGTTCTCTACACTGCTATTCGGTGGGCTTCTGCGATCTACTGCGCTCAAACATGCCCTGCTTGGCTCTGTGGAGCGCAACAACAGTGGTATCGGCACGTTATGTTTAGACGGGTTACGTTCGGTTAGATTGGGTTAGGCAATGTTTTGACAGGATAGATGTAACTTTTGCGCCGTACGCTGCTATTCGGTGGACTTCTGCTTTCTACTGTGCTGTAGTATATCCTGCTTGGCTCTGGGGAGGGCAGCAATAGCGGTGCCGGCACGTTAGATTGGGTTATACTATGTTTGGTCATGCCCTGTTGGTTTGGGTTGAGCTTGGGTAGCTTCGGCGTTTCAAATATACAAAGGGATTACATGGATTTCTGCCTTCTACTCTCCAGTGACGTGTTCCGGTTCACTCTGGGGAAGCTTGCAGTAGCGGTCACGGCACGTTACGTTGAGTTGGTTTACGTTAGGTTATGTTACGTTTGGATAGGTTAGGAGAGATTGGCTTTGACTTTAGTGCTACATTCTGCTGCTGGGTGGATTTCGGCACCCTACAGTGCATTAATATTTTCAGCTCGGCTGTGGGATGGCCAGCAATTGTGGTCTCTGCACGTTATTTTGAGCCAGGCTGCGTTCGGTTAGGTTGGGCCCGGCTAAGGTTTGACATGGTAGCATCAACTTTGATTCGTTACACTGCTGTTTGGTGAATTTA
>NW_016913975.1:0-35061 GCF_001483705.2 Eufriesea mexicana | reverse complement strand
GCTTGTGCTAGCGGACAACAGGGCGCAGAAGTTAGTAGAATTGAAGTGAGTAGCACACAAGTCTGAGCTATCGCAGCCTAACCCAACGTAGCCTAAACAATACAAACGTAACCTACCTCAACATAACGTGCCGTGATCACTTCAGTTGGACACACCAGGGCCACGCAAAACATATTAGAGGAGAGCGGGGCACAGAAATTCATAGTATCGCTGCGTATAGCAGAAAAACGAAAGCTATCCAAGCCTTACCCATGCTAACATAAACTATCCAAACGTAACCTGCCATAACCTAGCACGCCGTGGCCACTATATCGGGCCTCCCCAGAGCAAAGCTGAGTCCAATAGAACACAGTAGATCGGAGACATCCGCCGATTTGTTGTGCATGGCACAAAAGTTAAAGCTTCCCTGTCCTAACCTAAGCAAACGTAACATAACCAATCGTAGCCTAACTCAACATAACGTGCCGAGACTACCATTGCAGGCCACCCCAGGGCCAAGAGGAACCTATTGGCGTAATGTAGAGCGCAGGAACCTACCGAGCAGCTATGTACAGCACATTAGTCGGAGTTATCAGCTCCAAACGTAGCTAATCGTAATGCAACCAGTCGTAACAAAACACAACTTATCGTGCCGAGACCACAACTGCTGTACTGTCCAGAGCAAAGCTGAATAAACAAGAACAGAGTAGATCGTAGAAATCCGCCGCACTGCAGTGTATAGCACAAAGATCGAAGCGATCATAACCAAATGTAGCCCAATCTAACCAAACCAAAGGAAAAGTAACTCAACCTATCGTGCCGCGACCGCTATTGCTGGTCTTCCCAGAGTCGAGCAGAATACAGTAGAGCTATGGATAGCCAAGAAATCCGCTGAATAGCAGTGTAAACAACGAAAGCCGCAGTTATGCTATCCTAACCTAACCAAACGTAACATAGCCAAACGAACATAACTAAACCTAACGTGCCAACACCATTATTGATGACCTACAAGAACAAAGCAGAAAGTATTAGAGCACAGGCGGCGGCTGGAATCCACCGAACAACCGTGTATATCGTGAAAGTTAAGGCGACCCATTCCTAACATAGCAAATCGCAAAATAGCCAAACCTAACTTAACACAAAATAACGTGCCGCGACCACTATTTAGCCAAATCAAACTTAACACAAAATAACGTGCCGCGACCACTATAGCTGTCCTCTGCAGAGCACTCGGAGCATAATCGAGCACAGTAGAGCGTAGAAGACGGAAGCATTGCAATGTCTTGCAGAGCACGCGGAGCATAATCGAGCACAGTAGAGCGTAGAAGACGGAAGCATTGCAATGTGTGCAGCAAAAGTCAGAGCTATCCTGACCAAATACATCCTGACCTAACATAAACGTAACATAACACAGCCAAACGTACCGCGAACACTACAGCTGGCTTCCCCAGAGACAAGCAGAATATTATAGACCACTGTAGAGCACATAAGTCCACATAAGGTCGGTGTTGACCCCATAAGACAAAGCTATCCTTACCTAATGGTGCGTAACCTAACCAAAACGAACGTAATCAAACTCGACCGAATGTGTCGCGATGAGTTTTGCTAGCCTCCACAGAGCCAAGCGGAATGTACTAAAGCTCGAAAGAGCACAGGAATGCACAGAATAACAGTATATACAACAAAAAGCCATACCCATCTTGGCCAAACTTATCCTAACCTAGCCAAGGCGAACGGAAGAAAACTCAATCATACGTGCCACGAACGTTGTTGCTAGCTTCCCCAGAGACAAGCAGAATATATTAGAGCCCAGTAGAGCCCAGATGTCCAACGAAGAGCAGTGTATAGCGCCAAAGCTAAAGCTGACCCTTCCTAACATAGCCAACCGTGACATAACCGAACGTATCATAACTCAGGGTATCGTGCTGAGTCCGCCATTGCTCTCCTCCAAATGCAAAGCAGAGCACGCTAGAGCGCAGTAGTGTGCAGAAATCCACCGAATAGCAGTGTATGGTACAAGAGACCACTATTACTGACTTCCGCAGAGCCGAGCAGAACATAATGGAGCACAGGAGAGCATAGAAGTCCTCCGAAAAGCAGCGTATACCACGAAAGTCAAATCTATCCAGACCTAACCAAAACCAACGTAAAGTAACTAATCGCAACATAACTCAACGTAACAGTCCGATACAACTATTACTGGCTTCCCAGAGACGAGCAGAGTATAGTTGAACAACGCAGAGCGTAGCAATCCGCCGAATAGCAGTGTATAGCACAAAAGTCAATGCTACCCTATCCTGCCATATCCAAACATAGTGTAACCAATCGCAACCTAACATAACCTAACGTGCCGAGAACGCTATTGCTGGCCTCTTCAGAGCTAAGCAGAATATGACAGAGTATAGCAGACCGCGGTAAGCCTCCATAGAGCAGCGAATAGCACACACGTCAAAGGTTTCCAAGCCTTACCTGACCAAACATATCCAAACCGAATGTAGCCTAACCAAACGTAACAAGGCGAGACCATTATTGCGTGCGTCCCCATAGCAAAGCAGAAATTACTATAGCACACCGGAGTGAAGAAATCCATCGAATGGTAGTGTAAAGGAAAATGGTCGATGCCACACTTAACTAGCATAGCCTAACCAAACCAAGCCAAATGTAACCTAACTACGCCGAACGCGACACGACCACCATCGCTGGCCTTCCCAGAGAAAGGCAGAGGAGGGCAGGGCAGTGCAGATTGCAGATATCTGCCGAATAGCAGGGCGTAGCACGAAAGTCAAAGCTATCCTCCCCTAACGTAACCAATCGTAACATAATTTAACCTAACGCGGCGCTATCACTATTGCCTGCTTCGCCAGAGCCAAGCAGGACTTACTGGAGCACAGAAGGGCGCAGATATCCACCGAATAGCAGTGTATAGCACAAAAGTCAAAGCAATCATGACCAAACGTAACCTAACCTAATCCAGCCAAAAGAAACCTAACTCAAACGAACGTGTCACGGCCGCTATTGCTGGCCTCCCCAGAGACAAACGGATCATATTAGATCACAGCAGATATCAGCCGTTCACGTCATAGCAGTGTGTAGCACAAATGTCGGAGCTATCCTATACTCACCTAATCAAACGTAACGTAACCAAACGTTAACTATCGCACCCTAACGTGCCGAGACTCCTATTGCTGGCATCCCCAGGGCCAAGCAGAACGCACGAGAGCACAGAAGAGCACTGAAGTCCACCGAATATCTGTATATAGCAAAAAAGTCATTGGCATCCTCTCCTGCCCTGACCGAGCGTAACATAACCATACGCGGGCTAAATGAAACTAAATTGCTGGGACCGATATTACTGGACTCCCCAGAGCCAAACAAATCATATTAGAACACTGTATGGCGCTGAAGCCCACCTTATAGCAGTTTATAGCGCAACAGTCTATGCTATCCTCTCGTGCACAGACCAAAGGTAATATAACCAAACGTAGTATAAACCAAACTAACATGCCGGGACAACTATTGCTGGCATTCCCACAGTCGAGCAGGGTATCGTGGAGCAATGTATAGAGTAGAAGACTGCAGAACAGCAGTGTGTAGAACAGAAGTCGAAGCCATCATAACCGAACCTAACCCAACCTATGCTAACCAAACGTAACCTAACACAATCTTTCGTGCCACGACAACTCCTGCCAACTCCCCCCCCCCCCCAACCCAAGGTCGTGCAGAGTATCGTAGAGCAATGTAGGGCGCAGAAACCCACCGAAATGCAGTGTATAGCTCAAGAGTCAAGGCTACCCTTACCTAACCTAACAACCGTAATACAACCAAACGTAAACTAACTCAACCTAGCGTGCAGCGACAACTATTGCTGGCCGCCCATGAGCCAACCAGAGCACATTAGTAGAGAGCAGAACGCAGAAATCCAGAGAAACGCAGTGGACATCAGAAAAGTCAAAGCTATCCAAGCATAACCCATTCCAACAGAACATAACCGAACATAGCCTGACTCAACCTAACGTGCCGCGACCGCTATTACTGCCATCCCCAGAGCCAAGCAGGATACACTGGAGCACAGTAGAGAGCATAAATCCAACGAATGGCCGTGTACAGCACAAAAGTTAAAGCTATCCTGACCAAACTTAGCCAGACCCAACCTAACATCGTAACGCGACTCGACATTATGTGCCGGGATCAATATTGCTGGCCTTCCGAGAGCCAAGCTGAAAATTTTAGAGCATTGTTGGGCGCAGAAATATGCACAATAGCAGACTATATCATTAAAGTCAAAGCTATCCTCTCGTAACCTAACCTATCGTAACATGCACAAACGTAACGTAACTCAACATAACGTGCCGCGACCACTCTTTCTGGCCTCCAAAGAGCCAAGCAGAACACATTAGTGAAGAGTAGATGGCAGAAATCCATAGAACAACAGCATATACCAGAGAAGTAGACGGAACACAAGCCTAACCCAAGCCAACGGAAAGTAACCGAACGTAACCTGACAGAACATAACGTGTCGAGATCACAATTGCTGGCCTTCCCAGAGCCAAGCTGAAGATATTAGAGCACTGTGGGGCGCCGAAGTCCACCTCATAGCAGACTATATCAGTAAAGTCAATGCTATCCCGTAACCTAACCTATCGTAACATACACAAACGTAACATAACTCAACATAACGTGCCGCGACCACTATTGCTGGCCTCCAGAGAGCCAAGCAGAACACATTAGTGAAGAGTAGATGGCAGAGATCCATAGAACAACAGCATATACCAGAAAAGTATATGGCACACAAGCCTAACCCAAGCCGACGGAAAATAGCCGAACGCAACCTGACACAACATAACGTGCCGCGACAGCTATTGCTGGCCGCCACAGGGCCAAGCAGAACACTTTAGTATGGAGTAAAAGGCAGAAATCCATAGTATCGCAGTGTATATGGGGAAAGTCAAAGCTACCCGAGCCTAACCCAAGACAACGGAACGTAGCTAAACATAGCCTAACAAAAACTCACGTGCCGAGACAGCTATTTCTGCTCGGCACAGAGCCAAGCAGGACGTTCTACAGTACAGTAGATCATAGAAGTCCACCATATATCATTGTACATAACGAAAGTTAAACCTACCCAAATCAAACTCAGCCAAACCCAACCTATCCGAACGTAACCTGACTCAACGTAACGTGCCCGGACCACCGTTGCTGGTATTCCTAGAGCAAAGCTGCAGATATTAGAGCACTGTAGTGCGCACAGATCCACCTAATAGCAGACTATTGCTCTAAAGTCAAAGCTTCCTCTCCTAATCCAACCAACCGTAACATAACCAAACGTATACTTACTCAACTTATATCGCAGCTCCCACAATTGCTGGCCTCCCCAGTGCCAAGGAGGGCATATTAGTGGAGAGCAGGGTGCGCAAATCCCTAGAATCGCAGTGTATGTTAGGAAAGTCAATGCTACCCATGCCTAACCCATACCAACAGAACTTAACCAAACGTAGCCTACCTCAACCTACCGTGCCGAGACCACAATTGCAGCCGTCCACTGAGCCAAGACGAACATACTAGAGCACATCAGGGCGCAGACATACACCAAATAGCTGTGTACAACACAAAAGTTAACGCTACCCTGAGAAACCTTAGCCTGAACCAACCTAACCGAACGTAACCTGACTAAACATACCTTCCAGAGACCACCGATACTGGCCTTCCCAGGGCCAAGCTGAAAATATTAAAGCACAGTAGGGAGCAGGAATCCTCCTAATAGCAGACCATAGCATTAAAGTCGAAGCTATCACCACCTATCCAAACCAACCTTTTCATAACCAAACGTAACCTAACCCAACCTATCGTGCCGCAACCACAATTGATGGTCACCCCAGATTCAAGCACATCACATTGGTGGAGAGTAGGACGCAGAGATCCATAGAATCGCAATGTACATCAGAAAAGTGAAAGCTACCCATACCTAACCCAAACAAACAGAACATAACAAAACATAGCATAGCTCAGCCTAACGTGCCGAGACCGCTGCTGCTATTCATCTCAGAGCTACGCAGGATATACTAGAGCAGCGTGGGGCACAGAAGTCCACCATATATCAGGGTGCAGAGCGAAAATGATGGCTACCCTAGCCAAACATATTGTAAACCATCCAAATCGAACGTAACCTGATTCAACGTAACGTGCCGATGCCACCATTGATGGCGTTCCCAGAGGCATCCTGAAGATTTTAGAGCTCTGTAGGGAGCTGAAGTCCACCTAATAACGGTCCATAGCACGAAAGTCCAGGCTGTCCTCTCATAACCTAACCAACCGTAACATAACCAAGGGTATCCTAACTGATCCTAACTTACCTGGACCACTTATTGCTGGCCATCCCAGTGCCAAGCAGAAAATGTTACAGCACCGTAGGGCGCACAAATCCAACTGACTGCAGAATATAGAACTAAAATCAAATCTGTCCGCTCCCAACCTAACCAATCTTAAAATAGCCAAACGTAAGCCAACTCAACCTAACGTGCCGCGAAGACCATTGCCGGCCTCCCCAGAACCAAGGAGAGCACATTAGTGAAGCATAGAACGCAGGTATCCACAGAATCGCAGTGTACATCCGTAAACTCAAAGCTACCCAAACCATACCCAAGCATAGCCAAACATAGCCTAACTGAAACTATCGTGCCGTGACCGCTTTAGCTGCCCTCCATAGAGCCAAGCAGGACACACTAGAGCAAGGTAGAGAGCATAAATCCAACGAATATCAGTGCTCAGCACAAAAGATAAAGCTATCGTGACCAAACTTAGCCTGACCCCACCGAACCGAACGTAACATAACACAATGTAACGTGCAGAGGCCGCTATTGCTGGCCTTCCCAGGGACAAGCTGAAGGCACTAGAGCACTCTATGGCGCCGGAAGCCGCCTAATAGCAGACCACAGCACTAAAGTCGAAGCCAGCCCCTCGTAACCTAGCCAGACGTGACATAACAGAACGTTACCTACCTCAACCAAACGTGCCGCTACCACTACTGCTGGTCACGCCTGAGGCAAGCAGAACACATTAGTGGAGAGTAGAGCGCAGAAATCCATAGAAATGCAGTCAATATTAGAAAGGTCTATGCCACACAAGCCGAACCAAAGCCAACAAGGCATAACCAAGCATAGCGTAGCACACACTAACGTGCTGCAACCGCTGTTGCTGCCATACCCAGAGTCAAGCAGGATATACTTGAGCACACTAGAGCTCAGATTCCCACCGAATAGCGGTGAACGTCGCGAAAGTGAAAGCAACCCTGTCCAAACATAGCCTGACCCATCCTAACCGATCGCAACCTGACTCAACATAACGTGCGGAGATCACAATTACTGGTCTTCCCAGTGGGAAGCTGAAAGCATGAGAGCACTGCAGGGCGAAGAAATCCACCTAAAAGCAGACTACAGCCCTAAGGTCAAAGATACCTCTCCTAACCTAACCAACCATATCATAACCAAACGTAGCCTAACTCAACCTGACGTACCGTGAAAAGTATTGCTGGCCTCCATAGAGCCAAGCAGAACGCATTAGTGGCGAGTACAACGCAGGAATCCATAGAATCGCATTGTATATTGGAAGAGGCAAAGCTACACAAGCCTAATCCAAATGAACAGAACGTAAGCAAACGTGGCATAGGTCAGCCTAACGTGCCGAGACCGCCATTGCTATCATCCCTAGAGTCAAACAGGACATATTAGAGTATAGTAGTGCGCAGAAATCCACCGAATTGCAATGTACAGGAAGAAAGTTGGAGCTATCCTTGCCAAACTTAGCCTAAGTCGACCTAACCGAGCGTAACGTGACTCGGCAGAACTTGCTGATACCACTATTTCTGTTCTTCCCAGAGCCAAGCTGAAGGCATTAGAGCAATGTAGGGCGCAGAAATCCACCTAATAGCAGACTGTGCTACTAAAGTCAAAGCTGTCCACTCCTAACCGAAGCAAACTTGACATATCCAAACGTAACCTGACACAACCTAGCATGCCGCGTTCACTACTGCTGGCTCCCGCATAACCAAGCAGAACACGTTATTGGAGAGCAGAGCCCAGCGTCCCATAGAATCGCAGTGTATAACGGAAAAGCCAAAGACGCCCAAAACCTAACCCAAACCAACAGAAAGTGACCAATCATGGCCTGGCCCAACCTAACGTGCCGAGACCGTTATTGCTGCCCCCCCCCCAGAGCCAAGCAGGATATTCTAGAACGCAGTAGGGCGCAGAAATCCACCGAAAAGCAGTGCACAGCACAAAATTTGAAGCCACACTTACCAAACGATACCTAAACCAACCTATCCGAAACTACCATATCTCATCATAACTTGCCGAGATCACTCTTGCCGGCCTTGCCTCAGCATAGCTGAAAATATTAGAGCCCTGTAAGGCGCAGATATCCACCAAATAGCGGACTATAGCACTAAAGTGAAAGCTATTTCTCCCAATATAGCCAATCGTAACATAAGCAAACGTAACCTAATTCACCCAAACGTGCCAAGACCACCTTTGGTGGCCCCCTCAGAGCCAAGCATAGCATATAAGATCACACATGTGCGTAGAAGTCTTCCGAATAGCAGTGTATAGCATAGAACTCAAAGTAGTCTATTCACACCTAGCCAAACGTAACATACACAAACCTATCCTAGCTCAACCTAACATGACGCAACAGCATTTCATGGCCTCCACAGAGAAAAGCAGAACATACTAGAGCACAGTAGTTGCCAGAGATCAACCGCATTGCGTCTATAACGAAAAAGTCAAATATATTCAAACCATACCTCACACAACCTAACCTAACCAATCGTAGCAGAACTAGATATAACCTGACGAAACCAAAGTTGCTGGCTTCCCAGAGTCTAGCAGAACATATCAGAGTAGCGTAGAGTGCAGATATCCGTAGAATCTCGGTGTATAACCCAAGAGTCATTGTTATGCAAACCTTATCCAGGTTAACATAGTCAACCCAAACGTATCATAACGAAACACAACGTGCGGTGACCACTGCTCCCAGCCTTCCCTGAGCCAAGCAGAATATATCAGAGCACAGTAGATCACAGAAATCCATCGAATAGCAGTGTATGGCGCGAAAGTCATAGCAATCCTAAACAGAATCAACCAAACCTAGCCTAACCAAACGGAACCTAACACAACCTAACATGCCGCGAGAGCTATCTCTCGGATCCCATGTGTCGAGCAGAGTATAGTAGAGTAATGTAGAGCGCAGAAACCCCCGGATAGCTGTGTCCAGCACAAACGCCAAAGAAACCATAACCAAGCCGTCTTAGTCCAACCTAACGAACCGAAACTTATCTAAACCTATCTTGCCGGGGCCACCATTACTGGCCACCCCAGAACGAAGCAGGACAACCTGGGGCACAGCAGGTGGCAACAGTCCGCCGAGTAGCAGTGTATGGCGCAAAAGTCTTATTCATTATATCCTAACTTGACCAAACGTAACATAAGCAAACGTAGCCTAACTCAAACAAATGTATCGCGACTACTATTTCCGGCGTTTCCAGATCCAAGCAGGATATACTACAGCACAGTAGAGAGCAGAAATCCACTGTATTACCGTGCAAAGCACCGAAGTGAAAGATAACCTCTCCTAACGTGTCATATCCTAACCTACCTAAACGTAGTGTAACTCAACATAACGAGATGGACAAATATTGCTGGCCTCCCCTGGGCCAAGCAGAACATATTAGAGTACAGCAGAAAGCAGAGATCCACAGAAAGCACAGTCGTCAAAGGTACCCTAACCTAACATCACCCAACCCATCCTAACCGAACGTAGTATAACTCGACTTAACGTGTTTCAGCAGCTATTGATGGAGTCCGTGATGCCAAGCAAAGCAAATTAGAGCGCATTAGAGCGCAGGAATCCATCGAATAGCATGGCACAGCACAAATGTAAAAGTAGTGTATCCTAACTTAGTCAGACGTAACGTATCTGCACGTAACATGAACCAACCTAGCATGATGAGACCACTGTTGCTGGACACAACAGAGGCAAGCAGGATATACTAGAGCACCGTAGTGCGCAGAAATCGACCGCATTTCGGTGCAATGCACAAAAGTGAAAGATACCGTTACCTAACCTTACTTAACATTCCTAACCAAAAGTAGTGTAACTCAATATAGCGTGTTGGGCCGAATGTTGCTGGACCCTGCAGAGCCAAGCAGAACGTATTAGGGCACTGTAGAAGCAGAAATCCACCAAATAGCAGTGTACAGCACAAAAATCAAGGCTATCGCATACAAACATATCCAAACGTAGCATACCCAAACGTAACCTAGCTCAACCTAACATGACGAGACCACCGTTGCTGGCACCCACAGAGGCAAGCAGAATGTACTGGAGCACGGTCGTGAGCCGTAATCTATCGCATTGCAGTGCATAACAAAACAGTCAAAGATAACCAAAACAAACCTGACCGAACCTAACCTATCCTTTCGTATCCCAACTTAACATAACATCCCGAGGCCACTACGGTTGGCCTCCCCAGAGCCAAGCAGACCGTACTAGATCACACAAGGGCATAGAACTCCACACAATAGCAGTGCAAGCCACAAAAGTCAAAGCAACCCTAACCTAATATATGCAAACTTAGCATAACCAACAGTAACATAACTAAAGCTAACGTACCACGAACACTATAGCTGCCCTCCCCCCAGGGTCGCGCAGAACACATTAGAGGACAGTAGAACGCAGAAATAAACAGAACCTCAGTGTATGGCACAAAAGTAATATGTATCCAAGCCTAACCCAACTGACGTATCCTAACCAAACGTAGCATACCGCAACATGACTCGCGCGACAACTGTTGGTGGCCTGCCCAGGGCCAAGTAGAATATAGTAGAGCACAGCCTTGCGCAGAAGTCCACCGTAGAACACTTTATAGCACGAAAGCCAAAGCGACACTTACCTATCTTAACATAACCTAAACTAACCAAAAGTACCCAAACTCAGCCTATGGTGCCGCGACTGTTATTAATCGAAACCCTAGAGTCGTGCAGAGTATAACAGAGCAATGTAGAGCCCAGAAATCTACCGAATAGCAGTGTATAAAGCACAAGTTAAAGCCATCGTTTCCTAAACTAACAAATCGTAACATAACCTGATGTAACATAACCCAAAGTAACGTGCCGCAGCCACTACTGCCGTCCCCACAGATTCGAGCAAAATAATGTAGAGAACAGTTGGGTGCAGTATTCCACCGAATAACAGTGTACAACACGAAAGACGAAGCTATCAAATCCTAACCCAGTCAAACGTTGTCATACCAAACGTAGCATAACGCAACCTAACGTGGGGCGACCAATATTCCTGGCTTCCCCAGGGTCTAGCAGATTGGAAAGGAGCACATTGGTCGGCAGGAATCCACCGAGTAGCTGTGTATAGCACGAAAGCCGGAGCTACCCTAACCAAACCTACCCTAACCTAACCTAGCCAAGCGTAACATACCTCAACCCAACGCGCCATGAGCACTGTTGCTCCCATCCCGAAAGTAGAAATATGTATAGTACAGCAATGTAGAGTACAGAAATTTTCCGAATAGCAGTGTACAGCGCAATAGTCGAAGTTACCCTCTGAAAACATAACCATACGTATCATAACCGAAAGTCGCATAACTCAACGCATCGTGCCGTGGCAACTACTTCTAGCCTCCACAGAGCAGTGCAGGTCATATTAGAGCACAGCAGAGCGGAGAAATCCTCTGAATAGCAGTGTATACCGGAAAGACGTAGCTATCCTAACCCAACTAGACGGTACCTAATATAACCAAACGTAATGTAACTCAACCCAACGTGCCGCGACCACTATTCCTGGCGTCCCGAGACGAAAGCGGGGTGTGGTAACGCTCGGAACAGCGCCGAAGTCCATAGAATCGCAGTGTACGTCAGGAAAATCAAAGCAATCCACACCTTGCCCAGGCCAACGTAAACAAAGGAAACGCAACCTAACTTATCCTAACATGCCGCGGCCACTATTTCTGGCCTACGCAGAGCCAAGCAAAGTATACTAAGGCACAGTAGAGCGTAGAGATACACCGCATTACAGTGTATGGCCATAAAGTCAAGGATGTCCAAACATTACCTGACCTAACGTAACCAACCCTGTCGTAGCACATCTCAACGCTATGTGCCGAGACCACTATTGCTGCCCTTCCAGAGACAAACAGTACATGCTAGAGTACTCTAGATTGCAGAAGTCCACAGAATAGCAGTGTAAAACACAAAAGGAAATGCTAACCTATCCTTACATATCCAAACATAGCATAACCAAACGTAACATAGCACAGCCTAACGGTCCGCGATCAACATTGCTTCCCTACACAGGGCCAAGCAGAATATAATAGAGCAGACTCGGGTGCAAAGATCGTCCGAACTGCTGTGTATAGCACGAAAGTCGAAGATAACCTGGAGGAGCTCAATCAAATAGAACCAAAAAATACGTGACATGTCCCAGGCTAACGTGCCAAGGACACAAATGCTGCCCCCCCCCCTTGATGCAAGCAGGAAATATAAGAACACAGTAGATAGCAGAAATCCGCGGCAAGCTGTGTACAGCACAAAAGTCTATACTACACTATCCCAACCTCGTCAAACGTAACATAACCGAACGCAGTATAGCTCAAACTAACGTGCCGAGACAGAGACTACTGGCCTACCCAGAGCCAAGCAGAATGTACTAGAGCACAGCAGGGCGCATAGATCCACCGCATTGCAGTGTATAACGGGAAAGTCAAACATACTCTGACCAATCCTGACCTAACCTAAACTATACAAACGTAGTGTAACTAAACATGGCGTGACGAGACCAACATTGCTGGCCACCACAGAGGTAACCAGAGTGTACTACAGCACTGTAGGGCGCAGAATTCCGTCGCACAGCGGCGTATAGCACAAAAACCGCAGATACCCTAACATAAACTGACCTAACCTTACCTAACGGAACGTAAACCGACTCAGCCTAACGTGCCGCAATATCTATTTCACGTCTCCCCAGAGCCGAGTAGAGTATGGCAGAGCAATGAAGTGCCCAGAAATCCACGGAATAGCAGTGCAAAGCAAAAGGTCAAAGAAATCCTAACAATTCCTTCCTAACCTACCCTAGCGAAACGTAACAGAGCACAACATATCTTGCCGAGACCACTATTACTGGCCTCCCCAGGACCGAGCAGAACATATTAGAGCGCAGAAGGGCGCAGAAATCCACCGAATAGCATTGAATGGCATAAAAGGCTTAGCTACTCTGTCTATACATAACCAAACTTGTCATATGCGTACGTAGCCTAACTAAACCTAACGCGCCGAGACCACTATTGCTGGCCTGCACGGAGCCAAGCAGAATATACTAGAGCACAGCAGATCGCAGAAATGTACCGAACAGCAGTCAAAAGCACAGAGGTCAGGGTAGCCTATCCTAACCTAGCCAAACGTAGCAAGCCCAAACAAAGCATAACACAACCCATGACCTGACCAATACTGGTGTCCTCCATAGAGACAGGCGGAATGTACTAGAGCACAGTAGAGCGTAGGAACCGACCGCATTGCAGTGAATAGCACAATGGCCGAAGATACCCGAACCAAACCTGACCTATCCTAGCCTAAACGAAGGTAGCATATCTCAACATGACGTGACGCGACCACCGCTCCTGGCCAACCCCAGAGCCGTGCAGAATGTCGGAGAGCACAGTAAATCACAGAAACCCACAGAATAGCAATGCCTAGCAAAAAAGTCAATGTAGTCTGTCCTAACCTATCCAAACGTAATATATCCAAACGCAAACTAACTCTACCTAACTCAACCCAACATGGCTAGAAAATTATTGCTCACCTCCACAGAGGCGACGAGAGTGTAGTAGAGCACAGTATACATATATACCGCCTTCCAGTGAATAGCACAAAAGGCGAAGACATGCAAACATAACCTGACCCAACCTAACTAAACCAAACGTAGCGTAACTCAGCAGAGCGTGCCGCGACCACTGCTGCCGGACGCCCCAGAGACAAACAGAATACAGAAGTGCACAGTAGATGACAGGGAACTGCCGGATAATTGTGTATAGCACGGAAGTCGAAGCCACCCTTACCAAACGTAGCATAATAAGACCTAATCAAACGTAACCTAACTCAACGTAACCTGCCACGACAGCAAATGCTGGCCTCCCCAGAGCCAAGGAGAACGCATTAGTGGAGAGTGGAACACAGAATCACATAGAATCGCAGTTTATATCAGAAAAGTCATAGCTACCCATACCTAACCAAAAACAACCGAAAATAACCAAACGAAGATTAACACAACTCAACCTGCCGAAACCAATACTGCGGCACGCCCCCTCCCTTCCTGAAAACCAAGCAGGACTGGCTAGATCACTGTAGAGTGCAGAAATCCACGGAAATGCTGTGTACAGGACAAAAGTTAATTCCACCGTAACCAAACTTACCACACCCCAGGCAACCGAACCCAACCTGACACGATATAACGTGCCGACACCAGTATTGCTGGCCTTCCCAGAGACAAGCTGCAAATACTATGGCACTGTAGGGCGCAGAAATCCTCCTAATAACAAACTAAAGCACTGAAGTCAAAGCTATCCTCTCCTAACATAAACAATCGTAACATAACCAACCTTAGCCTAAGTCACACTAGCGTGCCGCGACCACTATTGCTTTCCGCCACAGAGCCAAGCAGAACACATTATTGGAGAGTGGACCGCAGAAATCCATAGAATCGCTGTGTAGATCAGTAAAGTCAAAGCTACCTAAGCCTAACCGAAACAAGCAGAACACAACCAAACATGGCCAAACACAACCTAACGTGCCGCAACCGCTGTTACTGCCCCCACAGGCAAGCGGGACATACTAGAGCACAGTAGAACGCAGAGGTACACCGAATAGCAGTGTACAGCGCAAAAGTGAGATCAGCCATAGCAAATCCAAGACCAACCATACCTAACCAAACGTAGCCTAAATCAACTTAACGTGCCGCGGCCACTATCATTGGCCTCCCCAGTGCCAAGCAGAAAATATTAGAAAACCGTCGGGCGCAGGAATCCAAATAACAGCAGACTATTGCTCTAAAGACAAACCTATCCTCTCCTAACCTAACCAATCGTAACATTGCAGAACGAAACCTGACTCAACCTAACGTGCCGCGACCACTATTGCTGGGCACCACAGAGCCAAACAGACCGCATTAGTGGAGAGTGGAACGCAGAAATCCATAGAATCGATGTGTATATCGGAAAAGACAAAAGTACGTAAGCCAAACCCAGACCAACAGGACACAACCGAACATGGCCTATCTCAATCTGACGTGCCGAGAACGATATTGCTGCCCTCCGCACAGAAAGCAGGACTTACTAGAGCACAGAAGAGAGCGGAAGACAATCGAAATCGGTTTACAGCACAAAAGTTAAGGCCATCCGAACCAAACGTAGCCTTATCCTACCTAACCGAACGAAACCTGTCTCAACATAACAAGCCGAGACCACTATTGCTGGCCTTCCCAGAGACAAGCTGATAACATTAGAGCACTGTACGGAGCAGGAATCAACCCGATAGCAGGCTATAGCACTAAAGTCAAAGCCATCCTGTCCTAACATATCCAACCGTAACATAACAGAACACAGCCTGACACAGTCTAACGTACCAGGACCGCTATTGCTGCCCTCAAGGAGCCAAGCACGATATACCAAAGCGCAGTAGAACGCAGAAATCCGACGAATAGCAGTGTACGGTACAAAGGTTAAAGGCATCCTGACAAAACTTAACCCAACACAACCTGACCGAACGTAACCTGACGCAACCTATCATGCCGCGACCACTATTGCTGGCCTCCCGAGGGCCAAGCAGGACATACTAGAGCACAGTATAGCCTAGAAGCCCATCGAGTATCAGTGTACAGCACAAAAGTTAAAGCTATACTTAACAAACGTAGCCTAACCCAACCTAACCGAACGTAGCATGACAAATAACAACGTGCCGAGACCTCACATTTTGGGTTTGCCAGAGCCATACTGAAAGCATTAGAGCATTGTAGAGCGCAGAAATCCTCCTAATAACTGACTATGGCGCTAAAGTCAAAGATATCCTCTCCTAACCAAAACAATCTTAACATAACCGAACGAAACCGAACTCAACCTGACGTCCCGCGATCAATACTGGCGGCATACGAAGAGCCAAGCGGATCGCATTAGAGGAAAGTAGATGGCAGAAATCCAAAGAATTGCACTGTGCATCTGAAAAGTCAAAGGTACCAAAACCTAACCCAAACCAACGGAACATACCCAAACATAGCATAACTCTAACCAACGTGCCGAGGCCGCTATTGCTGCCATTCCCAGAGTCAAGCTGAAAATATTAACGCACTATATGGAACAGAGATCCACCTAATAGCAGACTATAGCACTAAAGTGAAGCTATCCGCTCCTAACCTAACCAACCGTAACATAACGGAACATAACGTAACTCAAAGTAACGTGCCGAGACCACTACTGCTGGGCTTCCCAGTGCCAAACAGGACATATATGAGCAACCGATAGCGCGGGAGTTCACCGAGTAGCAGTGTATAGCTCAAAAGTCGGAGCTATCACCTCCAAACATAGCTGAACGTGACCTAACCAAACGTGACATAACACGACCTATCGTGCCGAGACCGCAATTGCTGGCTTCCCCAGATCCGAGCAAGGTGTGGTAGAGCAGTGATGAGCGCAGAAATCCTCCGAATATAAGAGTACAGCACAAAGGACTACGCTGTCCATTCCTAACATAACCAACGTAGAATAACCGAACATAACATAGCTCTACCATACCGCCCTAGAGCTCTATTGCTGACTACCCCGGAGCCAAGCAGAGTACGCTACAGTCCCGTAGACCACCGAAATCCGCTGCGTTGATGAGTATAGCACAAGTGTCGAAGATATCCTAGCCTAACCTACCAAACCTATCCCAACCAAACTTTGCTAAACTATACATAACGTGCCAAGACCACTATTGCTGTTTTTCCCAGAGGCATGCTGAACACTTCAGGTCATGGTGTAGCGCAGAAATCCACCGAATAGCGATGTATAGCACAAAAGTTGAAGCCATCCCGTCCTAACCTAACCAATCGTGACGTAACGAAGCGCAAGCTGTCTTTACCCAACCTGCCGCGACGACTCTTGCTGGCCTCTGCAGAGAGGAGCAGAACTTAGTAGAGGAGAGTAGCGCACAGAAATCCATAGAATCGCAGTGTATAGCAGAAAGGTCAAAGCTATCCAAACCTAACACAGACCAACGTTACCAAATGAAACGTATCATAACTCCACATAATGTTCGCGACCACTATTGCTGGCCTAGCCATAGCAAAGCAGAATACAGCACAGCACAGTAGGGCGCAGAAATCCACCGTATATCAGTGTATAGTACGAAAGTCAAAGCTACCCTTACCGAAACTAACGTAACCTAAAGTAACAGAACGTAACATATGTAAACCTAACGTGTCGAGACCACTATTGCTGGCATCACCAGAGACATGCGGTCCATATTAGAGCAATTTACAGCGCAGAAATCCAACGAATACGGTATATATCACAGAAGCCGAAGTTATACTATTGTATCCCATGCAAACGTAATATAACCAAAAGCAACATAACCTAGCCTAAAGTGCCGATACCACTATTGCTGGCCTCCCCGGAACATAGCAGGGCATATTAGATGACAGCAGAGCGCAGAAATCGAACGAACACAGGGTATGGCACAAAAGATATAGCCGTCCTTGCCAAACCTGTGCGAACATAACAAAGCCAATCGTATCCTAGCTCAGCATAACGTGCCTAAACCACTATTCCTGACAACCTCAGAGCCAAAGAGATCACACTGGAGCACAGTAGAGCGCAGAAGTCCGCCGCATTGCAGGTTAGAGCACAGAGGTCGAAGACATCCAAACCTAGCATTACCTAACCTAACCTAACCAAACGTAGCTTATCTCACCATAACGTGCCGATGCCGCAATTGCTCGCCTTCGCGGAGCCATGCAGAATGATCCAGAGCGCAGTAGAAGGCACAAATCCGCCGAATAGCCGCGTATAGCGCAAGAGTCTAGGACCTCCTAACCTAACTTTACCTAACATAGCCTATCCAAGCGAAGCCTAACCGAGCATAAACCGCTATTGCTGGCCTTGGCAGAGTCAAGCTGAACACTTTAGAGCACAGTACAGTGCAGGAATCCACCGAATAGCAGTGTATTACTCAAAACGCTATGCTAAACTTTCCCAACCCAACCAATCGTAACATATCTCAACCTAACGCGACGCGACCCCATTTCTTGCCACCCCAGAGCCAAGCAGGAAGTCTTAGAGGACAGTAGGGCCCTGAAATCCACCGAATGTCAGTTTAGAGCACAAAAGTCAGAGCTATCATCTCCAAACCTAGCCTACCTTATCATAACCAGACGTTACCTAACGCAACCTAACGTGCCGCGAGAACGATTGCTGGCCTCCACAGAGCCAAGCAGAACATAGATGTTAACAGTAGGATGCAGAAGTACATAGGCTTGCGGTGTGTGACAGAAAAGTCTAAGCTAACCAAACAAAACCCAAGTAAGCAGAACATAACCAAACATAGCATAACTCAACGTATCGTGCCCCAACCACTATTGCTAGTCTCCCGAGGGACAATCAGAATATAATCGAGCACTGTATAGCGCAGAAATCCACCGAATATCAGTGTACACCATGAAAGTCATATCTGTCCAGACCTAAATCAAGCTGACGTAACGCAACAGAAGGTATCCTAGCTCAAATCAACGGGCCGATACCACTATTACTGGCCTCTCCAGAGTCGAGCAGAATATACTGAAGCACAGTAGAAAGCAGAAATCCGCTGCATTGCTGTGTAAAGCACAAAAGCCAACGATATCCTAGCATTACCTGGCCAAACCTGTCCTAACCAAACGAAGCATATCTCGAAATAACAGTCCGAAACGGCTATGGCTCACTTTCCCAGAGACATGCTGAAAACATTAGATCACAGCAGAGTGAATATATCTGCCGAAAAGCAGTATATGGCACAGAGGTTAAGGATACTCTGACATAAACTGACCTAACCTGGTCTAACCAATCGTAGAATAACTAAAACTATAGTGCCGAGACCACTATTGCTGGCCTCCCCAGCGCCATGCGGAACACACTGGAGCAGAGCAGAGCGCAGGAGTCCACCGTATAGCAGGGTCTGGCACAAAGGCGACAGCCACTATAACCAAACCAGGACCAATCTAATGAAACAAAACTTTTCCTAACCCACACTAACGCGCCGCTCCACTATT
Source organism: Eufriesea mexicana (assembly GCF_001483705.2). Taxonomy (NCBI): domain Eukaryota; kingdom Metazoa; phylum Arthropoda; class Insecta; order Hymenoptera; family Apidae; genus Eufriesea; species Eufriesea mexicana. The sequence continues at coordinate 15,750 of NW_016913975.1, read as the reverse complement.
TTTGACCCCCGGGAGCAAAGCGAGCATATTAGATCACAGAAGACCACAGTAATCCAACGAATAGCACTGTATGGCACAAAAGTTGAAGCCGTCCAAGCCAAACCGGTCCAAACATAACAATGACAATCGTATCCAAACCCAACCTACCGTACCTAGACCGCTATTGCTGACCTCCCAAGTGCCAAGCGGAACATATTAGAGGGACGTAGAGCGCAGAAAACCATGGAATCGCAGTGTATAGCAGTAAAGCCAAAGCTACGCGGAACTAACCCAAAGCAACATAAGATCCGCAAACGAAGCATAACACAACGTAACGTGCAACCACCGATATTGCTGGATTCACCAGGGCCAAGCAGAACATATTAGAGCAAAATGGAGCGCAGAAATCCACCGTAAAACAGTGTAAACCACGAAAGCCGAAGGTATCCAGTCATAACCAAAGCGAACGTGACCTAACCAAACGTAGACTAACTCAACCTAACGTGCCGAAATAACAATTACTGGCCTCCACAGGGTCTTGCAGCGTACAGTAGAGCAATGCGGATCGCAGAAATCCACCGTAGGGCGCTCTACAGCCAAAAAGTCAAATCTACCCTCCCCTTACATGTCCAAACGTAAGATAAACAAACGTAGCATAGCTCAACCCACCGCGCCGACACCTGCATTGCTGGCCTCCCCAGAGACATGCAGAACATATTAGAGCACAGTAGAGCGCAGAAATGCACCGTATAGCAGCGCACAGCCCAAAAGTCAAAGCCGTCCGAACCAAACGTAACCGAACTTATCCTAACCTATCCAAACGTTACCTATCTCAACCTAACGTGCCTAGACCACTATTGCTGACCTCAGCAGTGCAAAGCAGGCCGTGTTGTCGCACAGCAGAAAGCAGGAACCCACCGAATAGCATTGTACAGCACAAAGGTCAAAGGAGCTATGACAAATCCTTCATAACCTAAACTAAAGAAACGTAACCTGGCACAACCTAGCGTGCCGAGACCAGTACTGCTGGTCCCTCAAGGGCCACGAAGAATATACTAGAGCTCAGCGGAGCACAGAAATCCGCCGTACTGCAGTGTAGAGCACAAGAGCCAAACATACCCTGACATGACATATCCTAACCTAACCTACCCAATTGTAGAGTAACACAACACAACGTGACGAGACCAATATTGCTGGCCTCCCCAGAGCAAAGCAGAATGCAGTAGGGCACAGTAGGGCACAAAAATCCACTGAATAGCAGTGTAAGGCACAAAGGTAAAGGTAGCCTATCCTAACCTAGCCACACGTAACATACCCAAACGTAACCTAGCTCAGCCTTACATGACGAGATCTATATTGCTGATATCCATGGAGACAAGCACAAGGTAATAGAGTACAGTATTCCGCAGAAATCCACCACATTTCCTTGAATAGCACAAATGACGGAGGCATACCACCCTAACCTGACCTAACCTAACAAACGGAACGTAGCATAACTCAATACAACGTGCCGCGACCACTGCTGCAGGCGTTCTCAAAACAATGCGAATATAGTAGAGCACAGCAGATCGCCAAAATCCGCCACACAACAGTGTACAGTACGAAAGTCAATGCTACCCTGATCAAACAAAACCTGACCTGATGAAACCATACGTAACCTATCTCAAATTAACGTGCCACGAATACTACTGCTCGACACTCCAGAGTCGAGCGGAGTATAGCAGAGCAATGTAGGGCGCGGAAATGCGTCGCATGGCAATGTATACCACAAAGGTCAAGAAACCCTAACCAAACATTCCCAACCTATCCCAACGATATGTAACCTAAATCAATCTATTCTTCCGAGAAAACTATTACTGGTCACCACAGAGTCAAGCAGAGCATAATAGATCACGCTAGAACGCAGAAGTCTTCCGAATATCAGTGTATAGCATGGAAGTCAAAGCAGCCTATTCTAACCTAGCCAAACATAACATAAGCAAACGTAACCTAACTCAACCTAGCATGACGAAACCACTACTACTGTCCGCCCCAGATCCAAGCAGAACATACTAGAGTACACGAGATAGCAGAAATACACCGAATAGCAGTGCATAGCACAATAGTCAAAGCAATCCTATTCTGATATATGCAACCTTAACATAACAAAACGTTACATACCCAAACCTAACGTACCGCCAGCAATATAACTGGCCTCCCCAGGGCCGAGCAGAACATATTAGAAGACAGTAGAGCTCAGAAATAAATGGAACCGCAGTGTATTGCACAAACGTCATATCTATCCAAGCCTAACCCAACTAACATATCCTAACCAAACATGTCACGCGCGACCACTATTGGTGGCCCCCCAGGGCCAAGAAGAATGTAGTAGAGCACAGCCTAGAGCAGAAATCCACCGTACAACAGTTTACAGCACGAAAGCCAAAGCTATCCTACCTAACTTAGCATAACCTAAACTAACGAAATGTACCCTAACTCAGCCTAAGGTGCCGCGACCGTAATTAATCGAAACCCCAGAGTCGTGCAGAGCATAATAAAGCAATGCAGAGTCCAGAAATCTACCGAATAGCAGTGTAGAGCACAAAAGTCGAGGATATCCTAACCCAACCTGGCCTAACCAAACGTAAGCATACGGGACATAGCTCGACATGACGTGCCTCAAACACTGCCGCTGGTATCCCAGGAGCAAAGCAGAATATAGCAGTGCCCTGTAGATCACAGGAATCCACCGAATAGCAGTCTATAGCACGAAAGTCAAAGCCACGCTAGCCAAACATAATCAAACCTAACCTAAGCAAACATAACCTAACTGAACGTAACTTGCGACTTCTACTATTCCCCTCCTCCCCAGAGAGGAGCAGAATGTGGTAGAGCAATGTAGAGCGCATAAAACCAACGAACAGCAGTGTATAGCACAAAAAGGGAAATCCTAACCAGATTATACTAACCTAACCTAACGCGACATAACCTTATTCAGACTGACGTGCCGAGAACACTGTTTCTTGCCACCACAGAGCCAAGAAGAACATATTACAGCACAGTGGAGGGTGGAGATCCACAGAATAGCAGCGTATGGCACAAATGTCTGAACTACCTTGTCCGAACCTCAACAAACGTAGCACAACCAGACGTGTCGTAGCCCACCCTAACGTGCCGATACCGCTATTTCTTTCCATGCTGGTTCCAAGCAGAATGTATTAGAGCACAGTAGAGTGCATAGACCCACGGCATAACAGTGTATAGCACATAAGTCAAACACATTCTGACATAAGCCTCAACAAACCTAACCTATTAAAACGTAGTGCAACACAACATAACACGACGAGACCAAGATTGTTGGCATTCCCATAACCAAGCAGACCATACTAGTTCGCACAAGGAAGCAGAAATCCACCGAATAGCAGTGTACAGCGCAAATGTGGAGACTACCTTATCCTAACTTAACCAAACATAACACAATCATACATAACGTATCTGGATATAACGCGACGAGACCACTGTTGCTGGCTGCGTCAGAGCCAAGCGAAATATACTAGAGCACTGTAGAGCGCAGAAATCCCCCGAAAAGCTGTGTATAGCAAAAAAGTCAAGGCTACCGTGTCCGAACCTAGCCAAACGGGGCTTAAACATTCGTGACTTTACCCAAACCAATGTGCCGAGAACACTGTTGCTGACCTCCCGGGAGCGAAGCAGAATATGCTAGAGCACAGTTCAGCACAGAAATCTGCCGCATTGCACTGTATAGCAGAATGTCAATGCCAATCCTATCCTAACATTAATAATCGTAACACAGCCATACGCAGCCTATCTCAACATAAAGCTCTGCGACCTATATTTCTGGCCTCCCCAGTACCAAGCAGAATATACTGGAGAACAGTAAAGCGCAGAAGTCAACCGCTTTGCAGTGCAAAGCACGAAAGTGAATGATACCCTAGCCTAGCCACGCCTAACCTGACCCACACAAACGTTGTGTAACACAACTTTACGCGCCGAGATCACGATCGCTGCCCTCCACAGATCCAATCAAAATACAGCAGAGCTCAGTAGAGCGTATAAATTTGCCGCACTACAGTCTGAAGCACAAATGACAAAGATACACAATCACAATCTCGCCTACACCAGCCTAACACTACGTAGCCTAACACAACATAAAGCGCAGATACCACTATTGCTTTTCCTTCCCAGAACCGGGCTGATAATATCAGAGCACACTAGATTGCAGGAATACCGTCGAACGGAGCTGCATAGCACAAAGGGCAAAGCTACCCTCTCCTAAACTTACCAATTGTAACATAGCCAAACGTAGCAAAACACAACCTAACGTGCCGAGATCACTACTGCAGGCCTCCACATCGCCAAGCGGAACATATTAGAGGAGAGTGGTGCGCACAAGCCAATAGGATGGCAGTGTATAGCAGAAAGGTCAACGTTATCCGCACCTAACCCATGCGAAAGTAACCATGCCAAGCATAGCCTCATACAAGCTAACGTGCCGAGACCACTATTAATGTCCTCCGCAGAGTCGAGTCGAGTATAGCAGAGCCACGTAGAGTGTAGAAATTCTCCGAATAAGAGTGAATAGTGCAAAAGTCACAGTTTTGCAATCATAATCTTACAAAACGGAGCAAAGCCAGACGAACATAGCTCAGAATAACGAGCCCACGACACCATTGCTGACATCCAGAGTGTCGAGCTGGGTAAAGTAGAGCAATTTGTAGGGCCGAAATCCACCGATTAGCAGTGTACAGCACAGAAGTAAATGACACCCTCTCCTAACATAACAAATCTTATCATAACCATACGTAACCAAACGCAGCCTAACGTGCAGCGGCCACTTCTTCTGGCCCCCACATCTCCAAGCAGAAGATATTGGATCACAACAAAGCGCAGGATTTCACCGAATAGCAGTATGTAGCACAAAAGTCAAAGCCATCCTAACCGAACCATCCCAAACCCAACCTAACCGAACGTTGAATAACTAAACCTAACGAGCCGAGACCTCTATTTCTGGCATCGACAGAGCCAAGCAGAACATATTACAGCAGAGTAGAGGACAGAAGTCTACCTAATAGATGTGTACAGCACAAAAGCCAAAGACATACCAACTGGACCCAACTTAACCCTACATAACCAAGCGTAACCTAACTCATCCTATCGAGCCACGGCCGCCATTGCTGGCCTCCCCGTAGACGAGTGGATTATAGGGGAACAATGTAGTGCGCAGACATCCACCGAATAGCAGTGTATAGCACAAGAGTCAAAGCTATCCTCTCATGACCTGATCAAACGTAACATTGCCATACGCAGCATAACGCAGACTAATGTGCCGAGGCCACTACAGCTGGCCTCCGCGTAGCCAAGCAGAATATACTAGAGCTCCGTGGAGCGCAGGTATGCACAGAATAGCAGTGTATAGCACAAAAGTCAAAGACCTCCTCTACAAACCTCACCTAACATATCCTCGCCAAGCGTTAACTAAACCAAGCTATCGTACCACGACCGCCACTGCTGGCCTCCCAAGAGTCGTGTAGAGTATTGGGGAGCAACGGAGAGCGCAGGAAGCCACCGAATAGCATCGTATACCATAATAGCCAGAGATACCTTAACCAAGCCAGTTCAAAGCTAACACAGCCAAACGTAGGATATCTGAAACTATCTAGCCGAGACATCTACTTCTGGCTACCCCGGAGCCAAGCTGATCATATTAGAGCACTGTAGAGCGCACATGTTCACCGAATATCCGTGTTGATTGCGAAAGTGAAAGTCATCCTTACCGAACCTGACCTAGCCTAACCTAACCTAACCTAACCGACAGTTACCTGTCTCAACTTTTCGTGCCACGGCAGCCATTGCAGGCCTCCCCAGAGAAGGGTAGATTATAGTAGAGCGACGAGGATCGCAGGAATCAGCCGTACAGCAGTGCATAGCACAAAAGTCAATGTTACATTATTCCAAACTGGCCAAACCATACAAAGCCAAACGCAACTGATCATAAACAAACGTACCTAGGCCATTATTGCCGGCCTCCCCATTGACAAGCAGCACATATTAGAGGAGAGTGGGGGCCGAAGTCAATAAAATGGCAGTGTACAGCTGAAAAGTCAAAGCTATCCAAGCCTAAGCCGTGCTAACATAACCTAACCAAACGTACCCTACCTCAACCCAACGTGCCGAGACAACTATTATTTACCTCCCCAGAGCAAGCAGGATGAACTAGAGCACAGTGCAACTCAGAGATCCACCGCCCAACACTGTATGCCACGTCAACCGAAGCTATCCATACCGAACCCAGACTAACGTAACTTAACCTAACGTAGCGAGTCTCGAAACAACGTGTCGAGACCACTATTACTGGCTTCACGAGTGCCAAGTAGAGTATAGAAGTGCAACATAGGACGCTGAAATGGTGAATATAGAAGTTTATGGGACAAAAGTCAAAGCTATCCCAACCAAACCAAACCAAACCTAGCCTAACCGAACGTATCATAACTCATCCTAACCTGCCGCGACCTATATTCCCGGCGTATCGAGACAAAAGGAGGGCGTTTTAGCGCACAATGCAGCGCAGGAGAACATATAATCGCTCTGTATCGCAGAACAGTCAAAGGCATCCAAACCTTACCCATGATGACATAAACTAGCCGAACGTAACCTAGCCCACCATAACTTTGGGCGACAACTATTCTTGACCTCCCCAGGGTCTAGCAGATTAGAATAGAGCACATTGGTTGCCAGGAATCCACCGAGTAGCTGTGTATAGAACGAAAGCCGGAGCTACCCTAACTAAAATACCCTAACCTAACCTAGCCAAGCGCAACATATCTCAGCCCAGCGTGTCATGAGCTCTATTGCTCTCATCCCGAGAGTAGAATTGTGTACAGTAGAGCAATGTAGAGCACAGAAATTCTCCGAGCAGCAGTGTACAGCGCTATAGTCGAAGATACCCTCTCGTGACGTAACCATACGTATCATGACCGAAAGTAGCATAACTCTACCAAACGTGCCGCGGCCACTATTTCTGGCCTCCCCAGAACATACCAGAGCATGTTAGATCATAGTAGAGTGGAGAAGTCCAACGGAAAGAAGCGTGTAGCACAGAAGTGCTGGGTAACGCACCCTAACCTAACCAATCGCAACATAACCAAACGTAACCAAACTCAACCGAACGTGCCACGATCATCGTTGCTGGCTTCACCAGAGCTCAGCAGATTAGAGTAGATCACAGTGGAGGGACGGAATTCGCCGAATAACTGTGAATAGGACGAAAGTCATAGCTTCCCAAACCAAATATAACCCAACCCAACGTAATATAACACAACCTTTCGTGCCGTGATCAATATTGCTGCACTCCACGGAGCCAAGCAGAATATACTAGAGCACAGTGGAACGCAGAAATCCAGGGAACGGCAGTGTATGCCACATAAGCCAAAGTTACCCAGACCAGACCCAGGCCAACATAACATAAACTAACGAAGCCTAACTCAACCAAACCTGCCGGGACAACTATTGCTGTCTTCCCGAGAGGCAAGCAGAAAGTAGTAGAGAACAGAGGATCACAGGAATCCACCGATTATAAGCGTATAGCACGGAAGGCAAAACTATCCTAACCAAGCGTAGCGTAACCTAGCCTAACAAAACGTAACCTAACTCAACCCGACGTGCCGCGAACGCTATTGCTCGTATCCCCGGAGTTGAGCAGAGTACTGTAGAGCAGTCTGGAGCACAGAAATTCATCGAATAGCTGTGAATAGCACGAAAGTCAAAGTTAACCTCGCCGTGCTCAACCTAACCAGACCCAACCAAAAGTAACCTTACCCAACCTATCGAGCCGAGACCTATATCCCTGGCCACTCTGAGTGAAGCAGAAAGCGCTACAGCACGGCAGAGCGCAGAAATTCACCGCAATGCAGTGTATAGCTCGAAAGTGGAACATATCATGACCTAACATTGCCCATCCTAACCAAACCAAACGTAACATTAGCAAACGTAGCTAGACACAACCTAACGTGCCAAGACCACTATTGCTGGCCTCCGCAGAGCCAAGCAGTAAATACTAGAGAACAGTAAAGCGTAGAAATCGACCGCATTGCAGCGAATAGCACAAAAGTCGAAGATATCCTAACCTAACCCGACTTAACCTAACCTAACCAAGCGTAGCATATCTCATAGAAACTTGCCGCGACCACTGCTCCTGGCCACCCCAGAGCCAAGCAGAATGTAGTAGAGCGCAATACATCACAGAAATCCGCCTGATAACAGTGTATAACGCGAAAGTTGAAGATATCCTAACCGTACCTAACCTTACCTAACGGTACGTAACATAATTCGACCTAACGTGACGCGACCACTACTGCTGGCCTCCCCAACGCTAGGCAGAGCAGATTATTGCAGAGTAGAGCGTAGAAATCCGCCGAGTAGCAGTGAATAGCACAAACGTCGAAGCTACCCTATCCTGACCTGACCAAACTTTATATACCCAAACGCAGCATAAATCAACCCAACGTGCCGAGACCATTATTGCTGGCCTCCCGAGAACCAAGCGGAGCATACCAGTGCACAGTATGGCGCAGAAATACACCGAATAGCAGTGTACAGTGCAGAAGTCAAAGCTATACTGTCCTAACGTAACCGAACGTAACATAAGCGGACGTAACGTAACATAGTATGATGTGCCACGACCGCTAATGGTGGCCTCACGAGAGCTGCGCAGAGTACGGCAGAGCAATGTAGAGCGCTGCAATTGACCGAATAGCGGTGTATAGCCCGAAAGTCAAAGCAATCCTAACCAAACGAAGCCAGACCTGACATAACCAAACGAACACAGCCCAACCTAACGCGCCGCGACCACTATTGCTGGCATCACCAGAGACAAGCAGAATATGATAGCGTTCAGTAGAGCACAGATGTCCACAGATTGTCAGCGTTGTGCTCATAAGTTAAAGCTATCCTAGTATAACCAAAACTAACCAAACCAAGCCAAACGTAATCTATCTCAACCTAACGTGCCGCGACATATATTGCTGACCGCCACAGAGCGAAGCAGAGGACAATAGAGGAGAGTAGAGCGCAGAGGCCCATAGAATTGCAGTGTACACCACCAAAGTCAAAGACATCCCAACCTAACCCAAACGAACATAACCTAACCAAACATAACCTAACCAAACGTAACCTATCCAAACCTAACACGCGAAAGTTTCTATTTCTGGCATTTGCAGATCAAAGCAGGAAGTGTTATGTCGCAGGAGAGCGCAGGAACTCACCGAACAGCAGCCTACAGCACAAAAGTCAAATTTATCTTGTCCTAACCTAACCAAACGTAACATAAGCGGACGTTACGAAACACAGTTTGACGAGCCGCGACCGCTATTGCTGGGATCACGAGAGCTATACAGGTCATAGAAGAGCAGCATAGAAATCTAAAATCCTCCGTATAGCTGTGCACAGCGTAAAAGTCAAAGCTATCCTAACCAAACCTATCCAATCCTGGCCTATCAAGACGCGACATAGACCAACCCAACGTGCCGAGAGCAATACTTTTGGCGTCGACAGATACAAGCAGATACCGATGGCGCAGGGAAGAGCGCAGAAGTACATAAAATAGCAGTGTGTTGCACAAAAGCCATAGCAACCCAAACCTGACACTACGTAACCTAATATAGCCTAACGTAATCTATCAAGTACCAACTTGCGGCGATCACAATTGCAGGCCTCTCGTGAGTCGAGCAGTGTATAGCAGAGCAATGTAGATCGCAGAAATCCACCGAACAGCAGCGTATACCACAGAAGTCAATGTTACCATATCCTAACCTCACCTAACGTAACATAACCAAACGTAACTTAACTCAACCTAACGTAACGATGGCACAGTTGCCAGCCTGCCCAGCGCCAAGCAGAGCATATTAAAGTGATGTAGAGCGCAGTGGTCCATAGAACGGCAGTGGAGGGTTGGAGAGTCAAAGATATCCCAACCTAACCCAATCAAACGTAACATAACCGAACGTAACCTAATACAACCTAACGACACGCGGCCGCTACTTCTGGTATTCCCAGAGCAAAGTAGGGAATACTAGACAACAGTAGGGCGCAGAGATCCACCGAAAATCAGTGTAAATCACAAAAGTCAAAGCTATCCTAGCCTGAGCTGACGTAACCTAACCCAGCCAAACGAAGCTAAACTCAACCTAACGTGCCGAGAACACCACTGATGACATCCCCAGCGCCAAGCAGTGCATATCAGAACATAGTAGAGCGCAGAAATCCACCGAACAGCAGTGAATAGCGCAAAAGTCAAAGCAATCATCTCCTACCCTCTCAAAACGTAACATAAGCAGACCCAAACAGACGTTCCACGACCGCTATTGCTGCATCACAAGAACCAAGCAGAGCATAGCAGAACATTGTAGAACGCTGAAGTCGACCGAATAGCAGTGTGTAGGACAAAAGTCAGAGCTATCCTAAGCAAACCTAGCCAAACCAAACTCAACCAAACGTTATTGAACTCAACCTAACGGGCCGTAGCGGGTATTATTGGCCTCCCGGAGCCCGGCAGAATATGCAAGAGCACACAGAGGGCAGAAAGCCACCATATAGTAGTGTATAGCACAAAAGACAAAGGTATTCTAGCATAACCTGTCCTAACATAGCCTAACCAAAGGCAGAACAGCTAGACGTAACAAGCCAAGACCTCTATTGGTGAATACCCCAGAGCCATGCAGAAGATATTAGACCACAGTACAGCGCGGAAATCCACCGAATAGCAGAGTATATCACAAGAGTCAATGCCATCCCAGCCAAACATATCCTAACCTAACCTAACCAAACGTAACGTAACTCAAACTATCATGCCACGAACAGTGCTGCAGGCATCCTCATAGCCAAGCGGAACATATTAGTGGATAGTCGAACGCAGAAATCCATAGAATCGCTGTGTACCTCAGAAGAGCCTAGGATACATAAGCCTAACCAAAACCGACACCACACAACCAAACATAGCGTAACAGAGCATAATGCCCCGCGACCACTATTGCTGGACTCCCCACGGCCAAGCGGAATAGTCTAGAGACGGTAGAGCGCAGAAATCCACCGAATATCAGTGTATACCACGAAAGTCAAATCTACCCGAGCCTAACCCAAGCCATCGTACCGTATCCAAACGTAGCATGCTCAACAAACGGTCGGGGACCACTATTACTGGCATGCCATTAGTCGAGCAGAGTATAGGGGAGCAACCTGTGGCGCAGAAGTCCACCGAAAAGCAGTGTAAAGCACAAAAGCAGAAGCTAATATATCCTAACCTATCCAAACCTAGTATAACAAAGCGCAGGATAAACTAAGCTAACGTAACGATGTCACTATAAGAGGCCTCCCCAGAGCAAAGCAGAATACATTAGAGCACTGTAGAGCGCAGAAATTCACCAAATGGCAGTGTATAGCACAGTAGTCAATGAAACCCTAACCTAACCAGTCCTATCCTATTCCAGCCAAACGTAGACTACCTGAACCTAACGAGCCGAGTCCACTGTTGCAGGCCTCCCCGTCGCCAGGCGGCACACAATAGGGGAAAGTAGAGCGCAGAATTTCGTCGAACAACAGTGTATAGCGCAAAAGTCAAAGCTAGACCCTCCTAACCTAACCAACTGTAACGTAACCGAACTAAGCCTAACTCCAGCTAACGTGCCAAGACCACAATTACTGGCCACACTAGAGACCAGCAGAGTATAGTACAGCAATATAGAGCGTAGAAGTCCACCGCTCATCAGTGAATAGCGAAACAGACAACTCTGTCCTATGACAACCCTTCCAAACTTGATATTAGCAAACATTACATAACTTAACCTGACGTGCCGAGGCAACTATCGATTGCCACCCTAGAGTTAAGCAGAATATACAAGAGCACAGCAGAGCGCAGAAGTCCAGCGAATAGCCGTGTATAGTACAAAAGTCTAAGCTATCCTATCCTAACCGGACCAAGCGCATCACAACCAAACGCAGCATATCTCGGCCAAACGAGCCGAAACCTTTACCGTTGGCATCCCCATAGCCAAGCAGAATATACTAGAGCAGAGTAGAGCGCCTTAATCCGCCGTGTAGCAGTGTACACACAAGTCAAAGCCACTCGTTCCAAACTTAGAATAACTTGTAATAACCGAACGTAACCTAACACAACCAAAAGTGCATGACCGCTTTTTCTGGCGTGCACACATACAAGCAGATGCTAGTAGAGCAATGCAGAGCGCAGACATCGATCTAGTAGAAGTGTATAGTGGAAAAGTCAATGTTATCCGAACTAAATACATCTCAAACAAGCCAAGCCAAACGCAACCTATCTCAACCAAATGTGCAACGAACATTTTTGCTGGCCTCCCCAGAGACAAGACGAACATATTGGAGCGTAGCAGAGAGCAGAAATACAACGAGTAGCAGTGCATAGACAAAAGTCAAAGCTGTCCCAACTTATCCCAGTATAACCTAACACAACCAAACGTCGCCAGCCTCAACCTAACGTGCAGCAAACACCATCGCTGTCCTCCCCACGGCCAGGCGGTACATATTCGAGGAGTGGAGGGGGCAGAAATCCATAGAATTGCAGTGTATAGCAGAAAAATCAAAGCTATCCGAACCTTACCCATGCCAACATAAACTAACCAAACGTAACCTAACTCAACCTAACATGCCGCGGCCACTATTTCTTGCCTCCACGGAGCAAAGGAGAGCGTATTAGGGCACAGCAGACAGGAGAGATTCACAGAAAAGCAGTATGTAGCACAAAGGACGCAGGTGCCAATTCCTAACCCACCCGATTGTATAACCACCGAACGTCACGAAGCTAGACTTAACGTGCCGCCAGCACTATTGCTGTCCCCTCCGGTGCCAACGAGTACAAACTAGACGTCAGTAGAGTACAGAAATCCACCGGAAGCTGTGTAAAACGCAAAAGTCAAACCCACCATGACCAAACGTAACCTAACCTAACGTGACCAAACATAACGTAGCTCATCCTCAGTGCCACGACCACTATTGCTGGCCTCCCCAGATTTGGGCAGAGTATAGTAGAGCAATGTAGAGCGCAGAAATGCGACGAATAGCAGTGCACAGCACTTACCTATGTTACAAAGGGAGGGAGAGGCGCCCCCACACCCCGCCCCGGCCACAGGTACTGGGCCGCTCGCGAAGGCGGAGGCCTAACGCGTTAAAACATCCGGTTGAGTACGAGGCGCTAAGCGGTTCCGCGTTCGCAGCCTCCGCCGCCCTACGCGCGAGGGGTCCGCGCTCCGCTCACAGGTTGTCTCCGCGGCCTCCATCTGTAACATAACAGCCTCGAAGGAGGAGGCCACCACACGCCGCGCACATAAGCTCTCAGTCACCTGCGCCAGGTCGACGGAGAGGGAACGTAAAGACAAACCAGGCGACACAGGACTCGGCGCTCACTAGGCCACACCGGACTATGCTATAGCGTGCGCTGCGCCGCTTCCCGGCCTTCCCCGATGTGATGACATCGCGTCTCACGTTCCTGCCTGATACGACGTAGAAACTCCCCGAAGTACCCGTGCCCGGTTAGGAACCGTGTCAGGCGGAAGTTGTGCAGGCGGCCGCTGCGCACCCATGCACGCAGAACGGGGAGCACCGCCCTATCGTCCGGTACCGTCGGCTGCTCGGCTTCCGCAGTCGAGCTCGCCAGGCGTACATAACGGGCCGTCGGAAACTTCGCCTCAACGAAACGGCCCACTCTTCAGGAGCACCGTCGCTGCCTCGGTCGAGGAGTACGTATATGCCCCCCCCTTCCTAGGCAGCAGATCGAACGGCGGAAAATCCGCCACGACGATAGACGTCTGGTAGAGAACCGTGCGGAAACCGCGCACGAAGGTCGCCATACAGCTACAGTCTCAACGGTGAATCGGCCGAAATCCAGAATAACCTGACCTATACTAACCCAACCTAACGTGCCGTGAAAGCTGTTGCTGCTCTCCCCGGTGCCAAGTAGAAAATAATAGAGCACTGTGGAGCGCAGAAAGCCACCAAATAGCAGTGTACTGCACAGAAGTCGCAGATATCCTATCCTAACCTGACATAACCTAACATAGCAAAACGTAACATAACTCAAACTAACGTGCCTACACAACTATTGCTGCTCTGCACAGAGCCAAGCTGAACATACTAGATGAGATTAGAGTGCAGAAATCCATAGAAAAGCTGTGAAAATCACAAACGTTACAGCTAACGTAACCAAACTTAACCTGCGCTAACCGAACAAAGCGTAACATAACTTAACCAAACGTGCCGCCACCACTATTGCTGGCCACCACAGGGCGAGGCAGAACACATTGGTGAACAGTAGAGCTCAGAAATCAACCGTATAGCGCTGTACATAGCAAAAGTCAAAGCTCTCCAATCCTACCCAACCAAACGGGACGTAACCAAACTTACCCTAACTCTTCCTGCCATGCCGAGACCACATTTGCTGACCTCCCCAGAGCCAAGTAGAACTTCTTAGTGAAGAGTAGAGCGCAGAAATCCATAGAATCGTAGTGCACAGCACAATAGTCGATGTTACGCTATCCTAACATAACCATACGTAACACAACCGAATGTTGTTCAACCCAAACTTACTTGCCGATACCATCATGGCTAGCCTCCGCAGGGCCAAGCAGAATATACTTGAGCACAGTGGAGGGCCGTAGTCCGCCACATTGAAGTGTACAGCACAAAAATGGAATATATACTTATCCAACCTGTTCAACTCTTACCTAACCGAAAGTAGCCTAACTCATTTTAATGAGGCGAGGCATGTATTGCTGGCCACCCTGTGGCCAGGCAGAGCTTATTATAGCAATGAAGAGCTCAGAAATCGACCCAATGGCGGTGTACGACACAAAAGACGAAGCCATCCTGCTCAAACCTAGCCCAACTTGACATAAACATGCGTATTCCATCTAAACCTAACGTGCCGAGACCGCTATTGTTGGCCACCCCATTGCCAAGCAGTAGGTACTAGCACACAACATAGCGCAGAAATCCCCAGAAAAACAGTTTACACAGCGTAAGTCAAAGCTATCCAAGCCTAACCCATAGTAACGTAACCCAACGGAACGTAGAATATGTAGAACTAACGAACCGAGACCACAATGGGCGGCATCTTCCCCACAGCCAAGGAGAGCATATTAGAGCACAGTAGAGAGCAGAAATCCACAGAACGGCAGTGTGTAGCACAAAAGCCTAAGATTTCCTGTCCTAGCCTATACAAATGTAGCACAGCCAAACGTAGCATAGGTCAATATAAGTTGCCGAGACTAGAATTGCTGGCCTCCCCAGAGCCAAGCAGAGCATATTAGAGCAACGCAGGGCGTTGAAATCCACCGAATAGCGTTGTATAGCATAAAAGTCAATCCTGCCCAGTCCTGACATACCCAAACGTAACATTACCAATCGTAGCCTAACTCAACATAACGTGCCGAGACTACTATTGCTGACCTCCCTAGAGCTAAGTAGAGCGTATTAGAGTAATGCAGAGTCCAGAAATCCGCTGAACGGCAAAGTATACAGTAAAAGTCAAAATTATCCTATCGTAACCTATCCCAACGAAATATATCCAAACGCAACCTATCACAACCTACAGTGCCGAGGGCACCACTCCTGGCCTCCCCATCGCCAACCGGGGCACATTAGAGGAAAGTACATCACAGAGGTCCGTAGGATAGCAGTGTATAGCACGAAAGAAAAAGATATCCTAACCTAATGCAAATAAACCTACCCGAATCAAACGTAACATAACTA
>NW_016913974.1:364-601 GCF_001483705.2 Eufriesea mexicana | reverse complement strand
TATGCATGGATGTATGTATGGATGCATTAACGGACGTATCTATGGATGTATGTATGGATGAGCATATGTGCGTGTGGGTGGATGTATGGATGTATGTAAGGACGTATATATGGATGTACGTATGGATGGATGAGTGCATGGATGGATTGATTTGTATATGTATCGATGTGTGGATGTATGGATGTATGGATGGATGGATGTATGGATGGTTGGATGTATGGATGGATGGATGTATGG
>NW_016913974.1:0-216 GCF_001483705.2 Eufriesea mexicana | reverse complement strand
TGGACGAATGGATGGCTGAATGGACGGAAGAATACATGTATGTATGGATGCTTGTATGGATGAGAGTATGGATTTATGCATGGATGTACGCATGGATGTATGGATGTATGTATGGATGTATGTATGGATGAGTGTATGGGGGTATGCATGGCTTATGGATGTACGTATGGATGGATGAGTGCATGGATGGGTGGATTTATGGATGTATGGTTGTGT
>NW_016913973.1:373-582 GCF_001483705.2 Eufriesea mexicana | reverse complement strand
CAGCAAAATTAGCTCACAACTATTTTAGTCGAAAATGTCAATAAAATTGAATTTTCCCGTCAGTTTCTACAGCATTGCAATGGCTATAGCACGCCAATAGCATCTTTTCTCCTTATTTAAGCAACAAAATTAGCTCACCACGATATTAGTCGAAAATGTGAATAAAATTGAATTTTCCAGTCAGACTCTTTAGCATTGCAATGGCTATA
>NW_016913973.1:0-203 GCF_001483705.2 Eufriesea mexicana | reverse complement strand
ACCACGATATTAGTCGAAAATGTCAATAAAATTGAATTTTCCAGTCAGACTCTATAACATTGCAATGGATATAGCACGCCAATAGAATAATTCCTCCTTACATATGCAAGAAAGTTAATTCGCCACGATATAAGTCAAACATGTCTGTAAAATTGTATTTTCCAGCCAGATTCTATAGCATTGTAACGGCCAGAGCGCGCCAA
>NW_016913972.1:0-469 GCF_001483705.2 Eufriesea mexicana | reverse complement strand
GTATAGCGTAGCTTTGACTTTTTTGCTATACACTGCTATGAGTTGATTTTCCGCGCTTCAGTGCGCTGATGTGCTGCTTGGCTCTGCGTTGGCTAGCAATGCTGGCATCGGCACGCTAGATTCTGTTGTGTTATGCTTTGTTTATGTAGATTAGGCTAGCTTTGGACAGGTTAGCTTTGACTAGTATGCTTTTCACTGCTATTCGGTTGATATGTCTGCACTACATGGCTCTACTGGCATCAGCATGACTCTGGGAAGGTCAGCAATGGCGGTCGTGGCAGGTTCGGTTGTGCTTCGTTACGCTTGGTTATGTTAGCTTTGGCTAAGTTTGATTAGGACGGCTTTGACCTTTGTGCTATGCACTGCCATTCGGTCGATATCTGCGCTCTGCATTGCTGTACTACATTGCTTGTCTCGGAGGAGGCCAACAAAAGTGTTCGTAGCGCGTATGGTTTAGTTAGTTTACGTT
>NW_016913971.1:0-566 GCF_001483705.2 Eufriesea mexicana | reverse complement strand
TAATATCGTGGTGAGCTAACTTTCGTGCCTAAATAAGGAAGAAATAATGTATTGGCGCGATATTTCCACGGCAATGCTTCAGAATCTGGCTGGAAAACATGATTTTAAGGACATTTTCTACTGATATCGTGGTGAGCTACCTTTCCCGCCTAAATAATGAGAAAAGATACTATTGGCGTGCTATAGCCATTGCACTGCTATAGAATCTGGTTGGAAAATTCATTTTAATTGACATTTTCGTCTGATATCTTGGTGAACTGTGTTTCTTGCATAAATAAGTTTTGGGTGAAATATACTTTTGGCTTGCTATAGCCATGGTAATGCTATAGAATCTGGCAGGAAAATTCAATTTTATTGACATTATCGACTACTATCGTGGTGACCCATCTTTCTTGCACATAGGGGGAGAGGTTCTACTGGCGTACTATAGTCACTGAAATGCTATAGAACCTGCCTGGAAAATTCAATTTTATTGACATGTTCGACTAATATCGTGGTGAGAAAACTTTCTTTCATAACTAAGGAAGAAATATCCTATTGGCGTGCTATAGCCATGCCATTGCTAT
>NW_016913970.1:62975-64043 GCF_001483705.2 Eufriesea mexicana | reverse complement strand
CGGCCGACCTCCAGTGCACTGCACCACGCGAAGGTGTCTCCCTCACCCGCGGCATGGCGACATTTAGCTGCTCCGCCCCTATCTCCGCATCGTCACTTTCGCGCCAGACGGCCGCATCCGCCCAGGCAACGACCTGCGCGGCCGCGGCGAATAGGTCGCGGTCGAGGCGCCCGAGCGCCCATCGCAGCGCGGTGGTGTTCTTCCCGCTGGGTGGTTCCAGACCGGCGCGAGGAGTGACGGCAAGCATTATGGTGATGTGGAGGTGGTCGCTAAGCGTTTCCACATCCACCGCCGCCCTCCAGCCGGTGACCCGCCGCACAGCTGCGGCGACGCGAACGACAAGTCAGCGATGGACGTGCCGTTCCACGGGGCGCACGCGCATACGGAACCCCGGTTGAGCAACCGGAGAACCAACCGCGCCGCCCAATCTTGCAGTGCCTCGCCCCGAGCGTCTGCTCGCGGGGAACCCCACGCCACGGAGTGGGCGTCGAAGTCCCCCTGGATCAGAACCGGACGAGACATGTATCCACTAAGGAAAACTCCAAGCTCGTCCAGGTACCTATCGCACGACGGGTGGCTGCGGTTGGGGGAGACGTAGCACCCCACCACGACTACGTCGTTGCAGGAGACCGACACGAATCCCTCACCGCTGTGAAGCAGCGTTGGTGCGGGTGTCCGCAGTAGTCCCCTGGCGATGATCGCCACGGAGGAGTCCCGATCCCCGAACCAGCCGTCTTGATCGAGGATACGGTACGGCTCTGCGGTAACAGCCAGCCCGACACCCAGCTAAACGATCGCCTGCAGGAGCAGGTCCTGCGACGCCCTAGTGTGGTTCAGGTTGGCCTGGAGCACCATGGACGGCGTGAAAGTTAGGCCGTGTACAAGGCCCCCTACTGGCCCCCCTTCTTTTGGGCCGGCTGCGGGCCCGGTGCTCCGCCGGTCGGCGGGCCCTTCGCGGTAGCATTTGCTGAGACGGAATTTGCGGACGCAGCTTTCGAACTGGAGCTCCAGGGCGCCGAGGCGAACGCGGCGCGGAGGCGAACGCGGCGCCTGCAGGCGCCTGGCGGG
>NW_016913970.1:61311-62490 GCF_001483705.2 Eufriesea mexicana | reverse complement strand
CACGAATCCCTCACCGCTGTGAAGCAGCGTTGGTGCGGGTGTCCGCAGTAGTCCCCTGGCGATGATCGCCACGGAGGAGTCCCGATCCCCGAACCAGCCGTCTTGATCGAGGATACGGTACGGCTCTGCGGAAACAGCCAGCCCGACACCCAGCTAAACGATCGCCTGCAGGAGCAGGTCCTGCGACGCCCTAGTGTGGTTCAGGTTGGCCTGGAGCACCATGGACGGCGTGAAAGTTAGGCCGTGTACAAGGCCCCCTACTGGCCCCCCTTCTTTTGGGCCGGCTGCGGGCCCGGTGCTCCGCCGGTCGGCGGGCCCTTCGCGGTAGCATTTGCTGAGACGGAATTTGCGGACGCAGCTTTCGAACTGGAGCTCCAGGGCGCCGAGGCGAACGCGGCGCGGAGGCGAACGCGGCGCCTGCAGGCGCCTGGCGGGCCGCGCATATTGACTTTGGCGGGCAGGGCGCCTTGCTGCCCAGCCGATGGTTGCAGGGCAGGGCGAGCCGGGCGCAAAGCGAGCACTTGGGCGCAGGCGCACTACACCCACCTGCACGGTGGCCCGCCGCGCCACACCTGAAGCAGGTGACGCTGCGGTCCGCCGCGCTAGAACATCCGTTCCTTGCGTGACAGTACCCAAGGCAACGGAAGCATTAGAGGCCCCGTGCCTCCAAGGCTACGATACGGGCCGAAGTCCAGACGACGCGGATCCGCCGGCAATCGACGGACGTTGTTGCTGCCGCGAGGGGACACTGGACCCATACAGAGCCCAGCCCCGAAGTGGAAGACCGGAACACTCCGGTTCTTCCTTCCGCCTCGGTGCGTTCACTGACCCTGTCCAGGGCAACGGCCATCTCGCGGGGAGTGACATAGTCGTCGAACCCTGTCACCCTCAGCTTCGCTTTTCTGGTGAGAACCGTAACCCGCACGCCGCATCCCGCCATGGCTTCGCTCATTCGCCCAGCGATAACGGCGGCTCGCTGTGCGCCCTCGGGTCCACCGATCTCCAGCAGGAGACCGCCGGAAGCGGCCCGACGGGTACGCAAGTCCTCTATCCCGAGGTCGGCGACATTTATCTTTCCATTTGCAGCGGATATGGCCTACGCGCAAGATAGACTCGACCCTTCGGGTACCCAGACCGCGACGGCGGCCGCTTAAGCATGGGCAACTTGTCGCCGCTCTT
>NW_016913970.1:51977-60244 GCF_001483705.2 Eufriesea mexicana | reverse complement strand
CGTGCCACTGCTCCGCCGCTTGCACTGTGGTGTGACCCTCGGCCCAGGCATCCATCGCTGGGCAGACGCGAGCCTCCGCGACAGGCTATGGTCACCGTCCCTCGCCTACCTGCGTCGTAGCGACGTCCACAACTTCGTTGTGCCACGAATAAAGGGAAACAAGCTTCCAAACAAGTACAATTTTTATCGGCACCTCGACACACTCTGCGACGCGAGTCCCCGGCCACGTGCACCCACGTACCACACGCACAGAATGGCACTAACCCGCGCGCCAGAAAACGCACTTTTCCGCTGAAAATACCCCCCAATAGTAGGAGCGCCGTGAACGCGTCCGTCTCGCTCGACATCCAGCGCGGCACCACGCTATCCAATCTTAATCCTACCCAACATAACCAAGCGTAACATAAGTAAACCTAACGTGCCGGAACCGCAGTTACCGGCCTCCCAAGTACCAACCAGATCGTATAACATGCACTGTGCGCCAGTGTACAGCACAAAAGTCAAGGCTATTCTGTCCAAACAATGCCAGAAGTAACATGACAAGAGGCAACATAACTCTGCATAACGTGCCCAGACCACTTCTGCTGGCCTACACATAGCCAAGCAGAGAATATTAAATCGCAGTAGGGCGCAGAAATGCAATGAATAGCAGTTTACAGCATAAAAGTCGTAGCCATCATGACCAAACAAGACCTAACCGAACCCAACCAAAGGTAGAATAACTAAATATATCGTGCCGCGACCACTATTGCTGGATTACCCAGAGACAAGCGGAATATGAAAGAGCGCTGTAGGTCACAGTAGTCCATAGAATTGCAGTGTGTAGGACAATGTCATAGTAATCACATTCTAACCCAACGTAACGTAACCTAACCAAACGTAGCATAACTCAACCTAACGTGCCGAGATCACTATTGCTGCCATCCTCGGAGCCGAGCAGGGCATGCAATTGCACGGTACAGCGCAGGAACCCACAGAATAGGGGTGAGAGGAACAAAAGTCAAAGATTACAACATAACTCTGGACAACGTGTCGAGGCCACTGCTGCTGAATACCCCAGAGAGAAGCAGATTAATCTAGAGAACAGTACAGCACGCAGGTCCATAGAATATCACTGCTGAGCACATAAGGCAAAACCATCCTAACCTAACCCATGAAACCTAACATAACAAAACGTTATTTAACTTAACCTATCGCGCCGCGACCAGTATTGCTGGCCACGACAGAGCCAAGCAGTGCATAATAGAAAAGAATAGAGCGCAGACATCTATAGAAACGCAGTGTGCAGCAGAAAAGTCGAAGCTGACCAGACACAACCAATGCCAACATAACGTAACCAAACCCATCCTATATCATCCTAACAAGCTTAGACCACCATTACTACTCTCCGAAGAGCCATGCAGAACATACTTGAGTACTGTAGAGCGTAGAAACCACCGATGTGCAGTTTACAGCATAAAAGTCAATGCTAACCTATCCAAACCTGTAGAAACGTAATATATCCAAACGCAACCTAACTTGACCTAACGTGCCCAGACAAATACTGCTGGCCTTCCCAGAGCCAAGCTGCAAATATTAGAGCTCTGTTGGGCGTAGACGCCCAACTAATAGGGGGTTATAGCACTATGGTCAAAGCTGCCATCGCCCCAAACCAAACCAATCGTAACATAAACGAACGTAGCACATCTCAAACTATCGTGACGCGACCACTATTGCTGGCCTCCACAGAGCCAAGCGGAACACATTGTTGCAGAGTAGAACGCAGAAATCCGTAGAATCGCTGTGTACATAAGAAAAGTCAGAGATATCCATACCTAAGCCAAACCAACGGAACAGAACCAAACATAGCCTAACTCAACATCACATGCCGAAAACGCTATTGCTGCCCCAATCAGAGTCAAGCAGGGTATGCTAGAGCACAGTAGAGCGCACAAATCCGTCGAATAGCAGTGCACAGAACAAGAGTTAAAGCTACCATGACCAAATCTTACATATCTCAGTCCAACCGAACGTAATCTGAGACAACATAAATTGCCGAGGCCACTATTTCCGGCCTTCCAAGAGCCAAGCTGCACATATTAGAGCTCCGTTGGGAGCAGAAGTCCACCTAATAGGAGGCTGTAGCACTAAGGCCAAAGCTACAATCACCCCAAACGTAACCAATCGTAACATAACCGAACGTAACGTAACTCAACATTACGTGCCGCGACCACTATTGCAGGCCTCCACAGAGGAAAACAGATTTCACTAGTTGTGAGTAGAACGCAGAAATCCATAGGATCTCAGTGTATATCGCAAAAGTCAAAGCCACACGAACCTAACCCGGAACAACAGAATATACACAAACATAGCCTAACTCAACCTAACGTGCCGGGACAACTATTGCTGTCATTCCCAGAGCCAAGCTGGAAACACTAGAGCACTGTAGGGCGCAGAAATCCCAATAATAGCAGACTATAGCATTCAAGCCGCAGCTATCTTCGCCTATCCCACCCAATCGCAACATTACCAAAAGTAACGTAATTCAACCCAACGTTCCAGGACCACTATTGCTGGCCTACCCAGAGCCGAGCAGGACATACTAGAGCACAGTCGATGGCAGAAATCCTCCCAAAAGCAGTGTAAGGCCAAAGGTTGAAGCTGTCTTAACCAAACATAGCCTAACCCAACCTAACCGTACGTATTCAAACTCAACTCAACCTGCCGAGACAAGTATTGCTGGCCTTCCCAGAGCCATGCTAAAAGCTGTAGAGCACTGTAGGGCGCAGAGATATACCTAACAGCAGACTACAGCACTAAAGTCGAAACTATCCTCTCCTAACCCAACCAATCGTAACATAACCGAACTTAACATAGCACATCCTAACGTGCCGCGACCACTTCTGCTGCCCTCCCCAGAGTCAAGAAGGGCATTTTAGGGCACGGTAGAGGACAGGAATCCAACGAATAGCAGTGTACAGCACAAAAGATAACGCTACCCTGATCAAGCTTAGCATAGGCCAACCTTGCCGAACGTAACGTGACTGAACATAACGAGACGATACCACTATTGCTGACCTTCCCAAAGCCAAGCTTAAAGTATTAGAGCACTGTCGGCCGCAGAAATCCTCCTAATGGCAGACCATAGCACTAAAGTCGCTGCTATCCACTCTTAACCCAACCAATCGTAACATTACCAAACGTAACATTACTTAACCTAATGTTCCGGCTCAAATCTTGCTGGCCTACGCAAGGCCAAGCAGAAGACATTAGCGGATAGTGGAACGCAGGAATCCATAGAATCGCAGAGTATATCAGAAAACTCATAACTGCCCAAACTTAACCCAAACGAACACAAGATACCCACACATAGCATACCTGAAACTAACGTGCCGAAAATGCGATTCCTGCCCTCCCCAGAGCCAAGTAGAGCATGCTAGAGCAAAGTGGAGCGCAGAAATCTACCTAATAGCAGTGCACAGTACAAAGCTAGAACTATCCAGGCCAAGCTTAGCATAACCCAGCCGAGCCGAGCGTAACCTGACCCAAAATAATGTGCCGAGGCCACTCTAGCTGGACTTTCCAGAGCCAAGCTGTAGACATTAGAGCGCTGTAGGGCGCGGAAGTCCACCTAATATCAGACTATAGCACTAAAGATAAAGCTACCCCCTTCTAACCTAACCAAACATAACATAACTTAAAGTAACCTAACGCAATCTATCGTGCCGCGACCGCTATTGCTGGCCCCCGCAGAGCCAAGCAGAACACAATAGCGTGGAGTAAAACGCAGAAATCCTTTGTATCGCAGTGTATATCAGAAGAGTCAGAGCTACCCATGCCTAACCCAAACCAACGGAATATAACCAAATATAGCTTATTTCAGCCTGTCCAGACGAGACCGCCATTGCTGCCCTCCACGGAGCCGAGCAAAGCATACTAGAGCACAGTACAGCGCAGGAATCCGCCTTATAGCAGTGTACAGCACAATAGTTAAAGCTACCCTTACCAAACTTACCCTAACAGAACCGAACCGAATATAACTTGACTCTACATTACTTGTCGAGGCCACTATTGCTGGCCTTCTCAGATCCAAGCTGAACATATTAGAGAACTGTAGGGGGCAGAGATCCACCTAATAGGGGACTATAGCACTAAAGTCAAAGCTATCCTCTCCTAACCTCCACAAACGTAACAAGACCAAACGTTACATAACACAACCTAACGTGCCGCGACCGCCATTGTTGCCCCTCCCAGAGCCAAGCGGGATACACTAGAGCACAATAGAGTGCAGAACTGCACAGAATAGCTGCATACAGCGCAAAAGTTAAACCTATACTGACCAATCATATCCTAACCCAAGCTAATCGAACGTAACTTGACTCACATAACGGGCCGATACCACCATTTCTAGCCTTCGCAGAGCCAAGCTGAAAATAATTGAGCACTTTTGGCTGCAGAGGTCCACCTAATAGCAGACCATATAATTAAAGTCATAGCCATCCTCTCCTAACATAACTAACCGTAACATCGTCATACGCAACGTAGCGAAACCTAACGTGCTGCGACCACTGCTGCTGGCTTCGCCAAAGACAAGCAGAAGACTTTAGTGGAGAGCAGGACGCAGAAGTCCATAGATTCGCAGTTAATAGCAGAAACGTCAGAACTTTAGACTTTAGTGGAGAGCAGGACGCAGAAGTCCATAGATTCGCAGTTAATAGCAGAAACGTCAGAGCTTCCCAAACCTAACCCAAACCAACAGAATACAACCGATCGTAGCCTATCTCTACATAACGTGCCGATACAACTATTACTGGCCACCCCAGAGCCAAGCGGATGGTATTGTAGGCCATGGGAGCGCAGAAATCCACCGAAAAGCAGTCTATAGCACAAAAGTCGAAGGCATCCTAACCAAACCAGCCTAACCTAACCAAACCAATCGTAACATAGCTCAACGTTTCGTGACTCGGACACTATCACTCGCCTCCCCAGAGGCGAGCTGAGTATAATAGAGCAACGTAGAGCACAGGAATCTAAAGAATAGCATTTTATAGCGCAAAAGTTGAAGATACCCTATCCCAACCTGACCCAACCTAACCAAAAATACGTAGCATTGCTGAACGTAACGTGCCGCGACCTCATCACCGGGTCTCCCCGGACACAAGCATAATGTAGTAGAGCAGAGTGGATCACAGAAATCCATCTGAAAAGAATGTACGTTCGTGCCGCGACCGCTATTGCTGGCCCCCGCAGAGCCAAGCAGAACACAATAGCGTGGAGTAAAACGCAGAAATCCTTTGTATCGCAGTGTATATCAGAAGTGTCAGAGCTACCCATGCCTAACCCAAACCAACGGAATATAACCAAATATAGCTTATTTCAGCCTGTCCAGACGAGACCGCCATTGCTGCCCTCCACGGAGCCGAGCAAAGCATACTAGAGCACAGTACAGCGCAGGAATCCGCCTTATAGCAGTGTACAGCACAATAGTTAAAGCTACCCTTACCAAACTTACCCTAACAGAACCGAACCGAATATAACTTGACTCTACATTACTTGTCGAGGCCACTATTGCTGGCCTTCTCAGATCCAAGTTGAACATATTAGAGAACTGTAGTGGGCAGAGATCCACCTAATAGGGGACTATAGCACTAAAGTCAAAGCTATCCTCTCCTAACCTCCACAAACGTAACAAGACCAAACGTTACATAACACAACCTAACGTGCCGCGACCGCCATTGTTGCCCCTCCCAGAGCCAAGCGGGATACACTAGAGCACAATAGAGTGCAGAACTGCACAGAATAGCTGCATACAGCGCAAAAGTTAAACCTATACTGACCAATCATATCCTAACCCAAGCTAATCGAACGTAACTTGACTCACATAACGGGCCGATACCACCATTTCTAGCCTTCGCAGAGCCAAGCTGAAAATAATTGAGCACTTTTGGCTGCAGAGGTCCACCTAATAGCAGACCATATAATTAAAGTCATAGCCATCCTCTCCTAACATAACTAACCGTAACATCGTCATACGCAACGTAGCGAAACCTAACGTGCTGCGACCACTGCTGCTGGCTTCGCCAAAGACAAGCAGAAGACTTTAGTGGAGAGCAGGACGCAGAAGTCCATAGATTCGCAGTTAATAGCAGAAACGTCAGAGCTTCCCAAACCTAACCCAAACCAACAGAATACAACCGATCGTAGCCTATCTCTACATAACGTGCCGATACCACTATTACTGGCCACCCCAGAGCCAAGCGGATGGTATTGTAGGCCATGGGAGCGCAGAAATCCACCGAAAAGCAGTCTATAGCACAAAAGTCGAAGGCATCCTAACCAAACCAGCCTAACCTAACCAAACCAATCGTAACATAGCTCAACGTTTCGTGACTCGGACACTATCACTCGCCTCCCCAGAGGCGAGCTGAGTATAATAGAGCAACGTAGAGCACAGGAATCTAAAGAATAGCATTTTATAGCGCAAAAGTTGAAGATACCCTATCCCAACCTGACCCAACCTAACCAAAAATACGTAGCATTGCTGAACGTAACGTGCCGCGACCTCATCTCCGGGTCTCCCCGGACACAAGCATAATGTAGTAGAGCCGAGTGGATCACAGAAATCCATCTGAAAAGAATGTACGCCCCGAAAGTCAAAGGTATCCTAACCAAATTTATCCCAACCTAACATAACCAAACATAGCCGAACACAAAACAACGTACCGCGGCCACTATTGCACGCCTCCCCAGAGTCGGGCAGAGTATAGTAGAGCAAGCACTGTACGGCACAATAGCCAAATATATCCTAACATTGCCTTCCTACCCTATACTTGGGAAACGGAGCATAACCAAAACTAACACGACGGCACCACTATTGCTGGCCGCCCCAGATCCAAACAGAACATACTGGTGCACAATGAAGCGCAGAAGCCGACAGAATAGCAGTGGAGAGCACAAAAGTCGATGCTACCCTATCCTAATATATCAAATCTTATCACAACCGAACTTAACATAGCTAAATCTAACGAACCCCGCCCATTCTACTGGCCTCCACAGTGTCGAGCAGAGCTTACTAGTGGGCAGTATGGCGCGGATGTCCATAGAAACGCAGTGTATATCGCAAAAGTCACATATATCCAGACAAAACCCAAGCTAACATAAGCTAACCAAACGTATCCTACCTCAACATAACGTGCCGCGCTCACTATTACTGGCCTACCCAGGGCCAAGCAGAATGTGTTAGAGCGCAGTCGAGCGCAGGCGTCCACCGAATGACATTGTATAACACGACAGTCAAAACTATTCTTACCGAAGCTAGCCCAACCTGAGATAACCAAACGTAACCTAACTCAGCGCAACGTGCCGAGACCAATGTTGCTGGCACTCCCAGGGCCGAGCATAATATAATGACGCAGTGCACAGCGCAGCAATACTCCTAATAGCGGTGCTGAGCACGAAAGTCCGTGTTAACGTGACCGAGCTTAACCGAAGCTGACATAACCGAACGTAAACAAACCCAACCTAAAGTGCCGAAAATACTGTTGCTGGCCTCCTGAGACCCAAGCGGAAAATATTAGAGGACAGCTGAGTGCAGAAATGCACCGCATTGCAGTGTATAGCACGAAAGTCAAAGTCGCCTATCCTAACCTCGTCAAACGTAACGGACCCAAACGTAGACTAACACAACCTATCATGGCGAGACAGCCATTGCAACCAACCACAGAGACAAGCAGAATGTGCTGGAACACATTAGCGCGCAGAAATCCACCGCACTGCAGTGAATAGCACGAAAGCCGTAGATATCCTAACCTAACATGACCTAACCTAACCTAACAAAGCGTAACATATCTCCACCTAACGTGCCGAGACCGCTATTGCCCGCCTCCACAGAATCGAGCATAGTATATTACAGCAATGTGGAGCGTAGAGATCCCGCTAATAGCTGTGTATGTTACAAAAGTCGAGGGTATTCTAACCTAACTTTGCCTAACCCAACCTATCCAAACGTAGCATAACTGAGCATGTCGTGCGAGACCACTGCTGCTGGCAACCCCAGAGCCAAAAAAATACAGTAGAGCACAGCTGATCACAGAAATCCACCGAAAAACGGTGTACAGCACAAAAGTCAAAGCTATCATAACCAAACTTCGCCCAACCTGATATAACCAATTATAACATCACACAGAATAACGTGCCGCGACCACTATTGCTCGCTTCCACAGAGTCGGGCAGAGTATAGTAGAGAAATGTATTGCGCAGCAGTCTACCAAATAGCAGTGAATATCACA